>NW_010260241.1:0-17375 GCF_000690775.1 Eurypyga helias
CTGGGGATGTGGAGAACTGCACAGCATCCACTCCCCGATAGCCTGGCTCCGGGGGACGGAGTCTCACAGCCTCAGACCAGGGTGAAAAATAACAGCGTGCTCCAGGCTTGGTTCTCCCGGGTCCTACAGCATCTTTAGTTTCAAATCCATGCCTATGAGGGAGGTCATGAAAGCATCTCTCAGGAATGGGGTGGGAAAGCTGCCCCCATCCCACGCTGTGCCCAAGTGCATGGGCCGTGTCCTTCTCTGCCCCAGGGACAGCTCGTCCTCCTTGGCACGCTCAGCGTGGGAATGAAACCGGCCTCTCCCGGATGCCTCTCTGGGCTGCTCCATTCATCTAGGACAAGGGTTTGTTCCCTGGGGGATGTAGGAACCCCCCACTCCATCCAGGTGAGCCTGTAGAGACCACTCCAGCCCCAGGCAGCAAGCCAGCCCGCTAGCTCACACTGCCTGAAGTGATGGAGAGGAATCCAGAGGTGGATGCAAGGAAGGTGATAGCATAATGGGTTGGTTTTGTCGCTATTTGGTTAACAGAGCAGCCGTCTAGGTCTGCGCTCTGGGAAGCACATGGATGTTACTCGGTATGTTAAAGGTAGTCTGCAGGCTCAGGGAGGGGGGAGGGAGAGAAATCCCCCAAATGAAGATGGCTTTTCATTTCCCCATATCGACTGGTTTCAGACAGGATTATTTATATTTGACATAACAGATCACCAAGCTTGAAGGGTAGTGGGGGTGTGCTCATACTCATTAAGGTAGACAGTTTTCTGACAGAATAAATTAAAGGTAAGAGAAGGCTGCGCTTTGAGGTTCAACAGAAACAAGCAGGGAAATCAGCATGAAACCTAGGTGGTAAAATCATGCGCTTCAGTCTTTCATGATGGATGCCTGTCATTTTAGGAAACCTGGTGGATATCCCCATGTTTAGCATGCAGGCAGTGCTCCTGAGTGACCTCGTTTGGGGAAAAGTCCCCAGGATGATGGGGTTTTTAGTGATTGTATCTTGTCTTTACTGGGTAAGCATCTAAATTATCATGCTGTTAAGGGAAAACAGTCTGTGTAAACTGTGCATGACCTGAGCACCTGAACTATCCGCACACCTGTATTTAGGCTCTTGCCCCGTCGCGACAGCGTGTGTAACGGAAGGTTGTCTGCAGCCTTTTATGGCTGGTTTTCTTCTAGTCTGAAACGAGCAGAAAGGTGCATTACAGCTGTCAGTTGGTGGAAAAGGGATTTCAAACACCTTAAGGACCGTGCAGCTGTAATTAGAAGTGTAACCTCCTTCCTCTGCGTGTCAGGATTCCTGTGCGGAACGATGACGGGACCTCTTAGGGAACGGTGCCGGTGCTCAGTAGATACAAAGAACTTCAACAAAATCCCCCGCAAAGTGACTACTGATGATTTATCACCTCTCAGTACCTTGGTTCTCGGTTATGAAAGACGTGGGGATGTGAGGGGAAAGGAAGGAAACAGCATTTGCTCCTTTCTGTTTTCTTGTCAGTGAACACCGATTACAAACGCTGGCAGCTCTTAAATACCTGAGCATGAAGGAGTTGCAGAACGTTACCAGCGCCGTGGTTAGTGGCTGTACCTCTGCCGTGTTTCTCTTTGCTTTCCAGCAAAGCCTGGTAGATCAGTCTAGCTGTCATATCTCCTCCTGATCCTGTTCCATGGCAACTGCAGCAGTCCCCAAACCCTCATGTAGGTGACACAAGAGTCAAGCCCAAAGGTTTGGCCTCAGGGGCTTTGCAATCTCAGGAGAGCGTGTTCAGAAGTGGCTGAGTGACGGGGGACCTGCTCTCTGTCAGTGGCATATAGACCCAAGGCTTTCTGAAGGTATTCCCATCTCTACAGCTGAGGAGACCTGCTGACCCTACAGCCAATCCCAAGCACCCTCCTTAGGATCCTATAAAAGTTTTTCTGGGGGCCAGATACAAAGAAGTAACGGTTCTTAAAGCCCCGGGGCATTTATGCGCGGTCCAGAGAGCTTAGCTGCATCCTCCCAGGCTGAAGAAGCTGTGGCACTGACCTTTGGGCATGTCAGGATACGTTCTCAGTGCCCAGGACATGGGTCAGCGAGGGGTTTTGCAGCTGGCCAAGCTGTAAGGTATTTACATTACTCGGGGCTCTTCATTTGCCTGTGCGGTGCTTAGCTGGGTCGTGCTAGTGTAAGAAACGGGGATAACTCGGTACCTTCTCCCTCATCGTGTTCTGGTACCTGGCTGTCCTGTTGTCATGGATATGGATAAGGACATGGCCAGTGAAGAGGTGCTTGTTGCTGGCAGGGCTCCTGCAGCCACGGCTTGTGATGGGACTTACAAGATTGAAGAAGAGCAGGGAGGAGAGGTGGCAGGTGCTGAGGTTGGACTTGCAACTCGCTCCCTTTCTAATTTACACTTCTTCCCGTGGCGTCAACTGTTATCTCCTTCTGTCCTCATGATGTAATTTATTACAGTAGGCAGGATTGATTCACCCTTTGCCTGAGAAAAAAAAGCATATCTTCCAGCACCGCAGATTAGCAGAAGGATGACAAATATGTTGGGTGATGGACTCTGTTCAGACCTTCCAACCGCATTCAGATCACAGCTGAGGCCAACCCGGACGAGGCTGGGAGCTCAGGAACGTCAGCCCTGTGATCCCCGCGAGGACAGCTCTGGGCAGAGGTCAGCTGGAAAGGTTGGGGAACAAAATTAAAACTCATAATAGCATTTTGAAATATCCTGGGGCCTATTTCTCCCTGGAAAACTTAATAATGGCCATGACCCCTTAATAGCCGTTCAGGGCACCAGAGAGTGGACCTGGCTCCCGTGAACTGTGCGGTTCTCATGGTGTCTGTGTCAGACACCACGGAGGGGAGACAGGAGCAGAGCTGATTTAGGGCAAAATCTAAACACCAATAATTTTACTTCAACCTACGTGGCTGGGAGTACAGATTTCTCGCTGGTGTCAGGCGGGCAGCAGTAGGACACTGTCGGGAGATGCTGGCATCTCCCTGGGCAAGTGCTGGTGCTCCTCTTGGCAGGCCAGAGTGGAGACCAGAGGTGAGTCAGGTCTGGGGGAGTTTCGTTTACCCTCTCACTTCAGACAGACTTTTATCTTGCTTGGTGAGACAGGCACCTGTGATGGGTCAGAGTTGGTGTTCGGCTTCATTCAGAATAAATCATAAAATAAGAGAATGGTTTGGATTGGAAGGAACCTTAAAGGCCACCCAGTCCCCCCCCCTGCCATGGGCAGGGACACCTTCCACCAGACCAGGTTGCTCCGAGCCTCATCCAGCCTGGTCTTAAACATTTCCAGGGATGGGGCATCCACAACATCTCTGAGCAGCCTGTTCCAGTGCTTCAGCACCCTGTCCAGGAAGAATTTCTCCCTGATACTCAATCATCACCCCCCGCCCCCCCCCCCCCTGCCACTACAGACCCTTGTAAAAAGTCTCTCCCACCTTCCTTGTAGGCGCAGCACAAGACAGACTAAGATCACCTCCCCAAATCTGCCTGGCTACAAGGGCAGCTCAGCCCCTTCTTGCTGTCCCCTCTGCTTCTCTCCCCATCTCTTACCTCCAGGACAAAAGCCACCTGCAGCAACACACCACCCAGCCATGGCAGTTTGTGAATTTGCTGAGCTTTACTTGACAGCAACCCTCATTTTCTCTCCATCTGGAAAGTGCCTGCCCTGTGTACCTGCCCACGAGCTAGAGGGAGGGATGCAGCTCCCGCGCGGGGCTGAGCTGAAGGTGCACGCAGCCCTGCTGCCCTGGGAAACGTCTCTGTGCTCCACGGCTTTTATCAGAGAGATGGAAACTTGTCACATTCTCTCTGCAACAATATCTGACATTATCCAAGCAATTTGCCTTTGGTGTGTTTCCAGAAATAGTTGGGCCTACAGTAGACACGGGTGACATCTGGATGCATTGCTGGTGAGTTCAGAAACGTTCAGTAAACAAGACAGGATCTATTGTTTAAAGGTTATTTCAAAAGACTCCTAGGGACTTATCTGGACAGGCAATAGGGAAAACCTTAATGGCAGTGTGATAATTGCCATTTCTGAAGGACACTTTAGAGGAAAGTCACCAGAAACCCAAAAGCAAGTCTCAGTCCGTCCTCACCCAGCCAGAGACCCGATCCAATCTGAAAACGTAAGGAATTTTTTCTCTTTACTTCAGTGCTGGTTGGATCAAGCCCAGGAAATGTACATCTGGCTGTGGGAAGAGCAGGCTGGGGGGCACAGACGGGGGATGTAGGGGAGACCACCAGCAGTTCAACAATAAAAAAAGTCTCAGATGAGCATAATAGGGCAGCAGGATTCAGATCAGCAGGGAGAGTGAGAGAAGGAGTCCTCCCCAGGGCTCTGAAAAGAAAATAGATGTCATTAGCAGCGGGTAAAGCATCCACCCCTGAGCACCTGGGATGAGGGCGGGAGGCTCTGTGGGGAGAGGGGGGCTGGCAAGGTCTGCCAGCACTCGGAGGGCTGAGCGAGGCTGCTGGGGGAGACACTCTGCAGCCCACATCTTTATTCAGCATGTGCTCCTTAGAAAAAAGAAAACAGAAGAAAAAGAAGGGTGAGTGAATTTTTGGCAGAGGCAAAGTGCCAGCCGTCATCCCCTTCCCATGCCCAGGTGACAGCGAAGCTGCTCACATGTGGCAGGAGGGAAAGATGTGGCTTTGCTGTCACTCACACCAGCCTTACATCTGCATGTGCTCCTGGCATGAATCACTCCTGGCTTTTTACCTTCACCCCAGGGCAAACAGAATTAATCCTCACCCTTCATTCCATGCCCCTCGGAGAGCTGCGATGGGCAGGAAATCACGTTGCAGTCTCTGACATCTTTCTTTCAGTTTTGCCACTGATTTTCTCTGAGGGGAGGTGAGACAGAGTGAGATGAGGGGATGCCCGTGGAGTCCCGGAGCTGGCCGGAGTGCTCTGGCTGCAGCTGGACGATCCCATCCCAGGCTCTGGCTCCAGCCCCCCCTCTGCCTCATCCGCTGCTGCTGGAGGCTGTGTCAGCGCTGCAGAGGAGGCCTGGCAGTGGGTGCAGGCAGGGAGCTGCTCAGAGATGCTCAGAGCCCACACACCCCAGCCTGACGCTCTCTAGCTGCCTTCTCCCTTCTGTTCGTCTGCTGGTGCCCCAGTCCTGCCCTCCTGCGGGTCAGTCACCCAGACACCAGTTACAAAACCCTCGGCGGTGAGAAGCTGCCAGCCTGAAAAATAGGTTTGGGTAAAAAAGCTTGTAGGTTGGGTTTTGGTTCTTTTTTTTTAAATTGCCACTAAACTCCACCTTAGGCTCTTCCAAGGCGGCACTGGTTGGTCTCACTTGGGCAGGGGATAAAGGAGATGATCTTGCCAGGTGGGGGACGAAGCCCTCCGCACTGCCAGCTTTAGGTATCGCTTTGAGGCCACGCTGTGGCTTTTCTCTGGGTACAAGTTCATCACAGGGTCTGAGCCGCAGAAGCTCATAAGCTCATTACGTTGGGGGAATTGCGAGCGGTGGGCGCACCACACAGCTGGGATTTCTTTCCTTTCTGCTGGAGGGGACTCTTAGCAAACTGGGAGGAAAAGTCCTTTGTGGTTTCAGATTTTTTTCCTGTGCAGAGCGGTCCCTTGTTCCTCAGCTGCCTGCAAATCTGGGCTGGACCGTAATGCAAAAGTGGCTTCTTGCAGCTCTGCCTGTTCGCTCGTACCTGCGAGGCTGGCGTCAGTCAGAGCCAGACGGTCCCTCGCTCACGGAGAGTTTCGGACGGTTCGAGGTTAAAGGGAAAAACACATCAGCGTTAATGAAAGTGGCTGCCTGGGGGAACAAAAATACCCAGATTGCTGGGTGATGTGGCTGCTTTGAAGCCCTCTGGGGACTGCCACAGCCCTGTGACTGATTCAGAGGCCGTTGTCTCCCCCCGTTCCCCCCAGCTCGGGTCACTTCAACTGAAGCAGATCAAAATGTCTCGAGATTCAAAGGCTCATAAAGCAGCACTGATCACAGCACAGAGATGTCTTGGACTTTGTTGTGAGAGATGATCCACGGGCTCCAGCGAAGCGGGTGTTTGCTGTGACGATGCCTGGAGACAGAGGAGTTCACAGGCAAGTGCCAGCCGAGTGCCCGACGCGGCTGCGTTAGCGTGTAAATCCCAGCTCTGCTAAAACATCCACTCACAGGCCCCGTTTCCTGTGAGAAAAATAACTTACCTGCAAATAGCTTTGCTCATTTTTGTTCCCAACACTCCACCTTTGCTCCTCTGGGTTGTTTGCTTTTTGTCCCCTAGGAACTAATACGGTATTTTCCAAGGTGGCTGGCAGGGACGGCAGTCCCAGCACCGAGCTCCTGTTCCCAAGCCTCCCCCCTTTCAGCGGAGGATGTTGCCTGGGCTCTGCCATGCGGTTTACATCTGGATTCCCTTCGCTCTCAGAGTGGATTTGTTTTCAGACCTGTCGAGGATCTTCCCCCCGAGCTTTGACAAACCATTAACTCTCCTTTTTGTAGCCTGCCTTGAAGATTAGAGTGTGTGTGGTGCAGGGAGGCTCTCCCTGACGGCTGGCACCTCGCATTGTCCCCACAGGCATCGATACTCCTGGTTTCCCACCTCTGTGGGGTCCGGCCCCACTGCCAGCCCCTGGCTCTGCAGCAACTCCTCACTGTAGGATGGATCAGAGGGTACAGATCAGGTTTGCTTAAGAAAAACCTCACCCAACCTCAAATACTTAAACTGATTGACAGTCAGTAGCGGCTCTCCTTTGATGCAAATAAATAATTGCTGCAATTTGGCTCCGCTGTTAGTTGGGCTGTAGAAAGCAACCGCAGAACAACAGCGTGTACGTTGTCACTCTTCAGTTAACACAGTATACGTGACTTTCATAGCAACACATGATGCCTTTTGTGGCAATTCAAGCTAAACTCCCCCCCCACAGGGGGAAAATATAGTATCGAGGTTGCCAGAGGCTGAGTTCTGAGCAAGTGCTGCGGGAGGGTGGCCTGGGAATGCATGTCCTCACTGCTGGGCATCTCTCCCTGTCTCCTCTGCAAGCCGGGGCAAGCAGGGATTTACAGGGATGCAATTTATAAGGCTCTCCTGTGGAAAGGAGAAGGAGGCGTCTTGGTTTGATTGGTGTCGCCTGCTGGGTAGCTAAGCCCTGGAAAGATTAGTGATGGGATCTGGGGAAAAATAGCTGTGCTGCGAGAGTGGGAGTGGAGTTGGGAGGGGACGGATAATAAGTGTTGATTTGGGCTTGCTGTTAGGCGAATTTTGTGGTTTTATTGTTATATTACATGAAGGAGGGGCCGGGGGAATAATTCAAACTTATATCTGTCCTGTGGGTTTCCTTTGCGACTCCTTTCCTTGTACAAACAGGTATGCAAAATGCTCCTGAGAGCTTGTCCCTGGACGAGAGTGGGGCCAGATCACCCTCCCAGTACATCCAAATGCACTAAAGCACTGGAAAGGTGTTTCTCAAACCCCTTCAGGTGACCTCTCCATCTGTCACCAAAGCCATTTTCCCATTGCACTGGGGCTGAAGATGAACCCGGAGAAGGGCAGCTCTGGTCTGCAGCTCCAGGTGCTGGCGGAGCTTGCACCGTCTCGGGCAGAAGATTTAGAGCATTTGGCACCTCGAGGACATGAACCCCCCCGTGCCTAATTCTGGGCTGTGAGCAGTGCTGGAGGTGCTCACCGTGCAGGCTGATCTGCAGACGGGATTTCACCCCAGGGCTCCCACATCTCCACGGCTGCTCCAACCCGTGCTTGTGAGTGGGATGAGCCCGGCTGCTCTTTGCAGTGGAGGCCTGCGGGTATCCCCTCTGGCCAGCCTGGATGTGACATCCTGTGGGCAGGCATACCCCCTGAGAAAAAGACAAGCATAATATTTATGTAATTAATATAAGACAATACCAGCTGGCTTTTTCTGATTCGCAACAGTTTAGCATTACTGACTTCCCAAGAGTTATTCCTGATGCTCACGGTAGCTCGTGGGAGCAGATCCAGCCCACAGAAAGTGGGGTTTTCTTGGTTGTACATATTTTCTCTTGTGTTTCTGGCATCACATCTTTGTTTTTGTTGTATTTTTAAATGAAACCACATAGGTTACAGAAAACACAAGACTGTGATACTGGTTTCTGAGAAACCAAGCACTGATTTTACTTTCTTTCCGATACCTTTGTAAATATTATGTTACGTTGCTGAATTGTAAGATTGGCAGACAAAGGGTTGGTCTTTAAAATATTGTCTGTCTGGATTGGTAGTAAGTAGAAAGCCTGACTATGGCTGGGTTATGGCAGTGCTGTTGACTGCGCAGGATTAGAGTTGCCCAGACTCAGAAAGACATAATGCCAGCACGCTGTTGCTGTAGCCAGTGCTTGAGTTTTGGGATTTCCAAAACCGAATACAGATGAGAACATTTGCAGGAACTGGAATAGAAGTGCTGTGCTTGATACGGATGCTAACATTGCCATGTAACCCAAACATCACAACCTTGTGCGATTTCATGATATCCCAATTAAACCAGCCAGAAGCAGAACTGAAGCATCCTGTGGTCACAGCAGAACTTCCTGGGCTCCCGTGTGCTGCCTGCTCTCTCTGCTGTCAAGCCCAGGAGCAGTGGCAGTCAGATCGCAGGGTGTTTTATTCTACAGGCCCGTGGCTTGAATGAATGTATTCCCAGTTCCCGGAGGAGACCTGGGGTGTGTTAGCCTTGCGAGGGGCATCTCCTGCAGGCAGAGCTCCATTGCTATTCCCACACCTGTGTTTCGATGGGTTCTAGTCTGCTAACCAGGCCCAGGGCAGTGAAGATGCTCACGTTTGCAGGTCTGGGCTTTGTAAGACTTAAACTTACTGCTTAAGGAGGTTTCTGTATGGTTTACCTCTGAGACGGGATCTTAATGAAGCGCTGGCTGCGGTACTACAGCATCAGCGTGGCCCGGGCGATGCCTGCAGAGCTCAGAAAATCACCGTAGGTTCGGTGAAAGGTTTTGTGGCTTTGATTATGGGTTCCCAGTTCACCCCAGCTGCAAGGTTAGCCCTGGGGCAGAAAGTGGTATTTAACAGTAAAACATCCCTACTTCCAACTTCGGGTGTTGTAGCAAAGTGAGCTCACCATGCAAGGTGAAACTCAGTCAGGATTCCAGGGTGGAGTGGGGCAGCGCTGGGGTGTGAGTCTGCCCCTGCTTTCCAGGATGGATGGAGGCATTTCTGCATGCACATCTCTAGGGGGTTACGTGATCTGGCCCCCCGGGGCTGTGGGAAGCACAGCCCATCCCACAGCAAGTCCAGCTGCTGTTGGAACCCTGGCCTGGCCATCCTTCAGCAAGGCCAAATGCTCAGGGGTGATTCAGGGCGCTGGGCTAGGGCTGGTGTTCAACGAGAAGGTACTTGGCATTCTCTGGTCCTTGGCGGTGCTGCAGGTCGAGCACCGTTTAAGGGAGGAAACTGCCGCCAGCTGGGGAAGATGCCGGCACTGATCTGCTGCAGAGCGGAGGAGCGCAGAGCCTGACACGTGCAGGCATCAAACAGCAGGAACGGTGCGAGCACCCTGCCCCACCAGCCTCTCCTGCCTCAGTTTCCCTTGTTGTGTCTCCTGGGGATGGCGAGACGGTGGCAGAGCGTGCGTGCGGGGTGCACAAACCACCGCCTCCTCTCACGGGCCCCTCCAGCACCAAGGGGTCATTTCAAAGGCAGGGTTGCGTCGTCCTAGTGCTGACGCTAGGCAAAAAGATCCATCACATGTGTTTTGATTTCTGAAAGATGCTGTCCCTGGGAACAGTCGATATTTCAAACATTTGATCCCAGCAGCCCACACGGTTTTGAGCAGAGCAATTTGTGAGAAGGTTTTCTCTGTTTCTTTATTCGCCTAATGACGGTTTTCAGCTGAGCTGTGTGAATTGCTTTATCTTTTCCGCTCCTTTGCCTATGATTTTTGTTGTTGTGGGGTTTTTTCTTTCGCTGAGTTAAATCTTGCCCTCTCTCCCAGGAAAAGCTGTAACAGAATTAAGGTGAGGGCAAAAAGGAAAATTTACTGGAACCAGTTCAGTGTAAGTTGCCAAGAATCTGAAAATTACCCTCTCAGACGGGCCTGTATTAATTCCCCTGATGCAGCAATGATAAATCCCTATTAAAAAGGATAACATCAGGAGATTTTACTGCCTGTAGGAAAACTCCTGGTCACAAGCTATGAGGAAGCCCACTGCCCTCTTGTCCATGACCAGAGCAGTTTGCAAGCGTGCGTGCCCTTCCCCTTGAGCCGTGATGCTGACACCGGCCCGAAGCGCGTGACGTTGCGTTGTACAGGGCATGGGTACGAAGAAAGTCAAACCCCACGTCCCCAGGGCCTGTGGGCAGGGACTCTGCATTGGCAGCAGCACTAAATCTCGGCAGATTCACTCTTTATGCCAGCTTCCCATCGCTCTGGGAGTCCACCCCGGGAGCAGCACGCAGACTGCAATTTCTGTTTCTGACTCCTGACCCTGTCGAGCGGCACGAGGGTGCGTGTCATGCTCGCTGTGCTAATGAGAGGGGGGCTGTGAGGGCTCCTTCGCACCCCACCTGCAAATGCAACTCGTGCCCCATACAAGCTATGGGTCGGGCAGGGCAGGGAGCGCAGCAGCCTCCCTTGCCAGTCCTTTAGGTGTTATTTCCCAAGTCCCTGAGCTCTCTCTCCCCTCTCCACTTTATTCGTGCACCCTGCTACCTTGCTGGGCTGGAGTGGGAAAAACACTCTGCTTGCTTCTCGTTATTATGGGTTGAGCTGGAGCCTTTGACAGAGCAATGTAAAGCTGTAGCTATGGAAACTCCCAACCCTTTTTTGTGATTTTTGCTTTTTTTAAGGCAGCAACGTATATCTCTTTGGAGATCCCAGGTGGGGCTGCTGGCTGCCCCCAGGCTTGAGGGCCCACACCTGGGAGATGCTGGGTGGTCCCAGGCAGCATCTGTGAGTCACCCGGGGTCACGCAGCAGGAGAAGCACAGACCCAGGTCACACTGTGGGGTCTGTGTCCCAAGGGCAGGGGACCCGGGACTGGTGAGGAATAAATGGGTTGCACAGAGAGCCGGAGCCCAGGGCAGCTCAGGAAATAGCATGTGACAGCGGGGTCCTGGGGGGGCAGTCTGGGGCTGATGGAGGTGTCCCTGGCCATCAGCCACCCACCCACAGCTGGGGCTGGGGGGGAAGGGCAGAAGTGGGCTGGTCCTCCTCCAGCAGATGGATGGAGGGTGGTCCCTGGGGCTCCAGGTTGTTTCATTTAACGAGCACCAAGGAAACCCACCCCAGCACATATGGGGCTGGGAATCCTGAGCAAATGAGAGCAAGTGGTGCAGCTCACAAAGACTTTAATCTGCTGAGGATCTTCCCATCCCACGGAGCTGTGTTCATACCTCTTGGAAATTCAAAGCTGTCGGATTTACTGCTTGCTGGATAAGTACACGGTACGTGTCCTTCCTTCCCAAGCCCCTGATCAGTGGCTCAGCTGCCTCTCGGGACATCTGCAGGGCCAGCAGCTCAGGTGTGGGGACTCATCCTTCCCAACCAGCCGGGGGGTGGAAGGAGAGCAGAGCTGATCCCAGCTCGCTGCTTACTCAGTGCCTAGCCTGGGGGAAGCCACCTTAGTCTGAAAACGGGGTAATATTTGATAGATTTCCAGCAAGCAACTTCAAAAGCAGAGCCTTAACCAACGCAGGGCTCAGTTTTCCTGTCTGTAAAATGGGTATTGGCACAGCCATGCTTTCCTTTTCAGGCACGATACTGTCTCATCTGCCAGAGCCAGAGAGGAGCTGGGGTCAGAGGCCCTGGGCTGGACCAGGGCTTTAGCTCAGATGCTGGGGGTGGTGGCATCGGCTGCTGCTCTTCCCAGTGCTGTGCAGGGGGCTGTGTGGCTTTGTGGCTGCCTGAGGCAACAGCTCAAAGGTGCAAGGACAAGCTTTGAGGCACGTAGTGTTTCTGATAGCAGAGCTGACTCCGTCTGTCTTCCCCCGGCCAGTTGCTGCAGTGTCTTCCCATAAGAATGAGGCGCCGTGCAGACGCCACGGCAAGGCCGGAGCCCGCAGATCCCTGGAGCTAAAGCAGCCGCTGTTGGAAGGGCCCCTGTGAGAGCTGCTGCCCCTCTTGCTTTGCACGGCCATCAGAGGGTACCAAGACTCTCCCTCTGTGCAGTGACCCTGGCCCATAAGAGACTTGTCCCCAGGACCGTCTCTTCCCATCCACATGCTCCAGCAATCCCGTCTGAGCAAGGAAACCTGCTCTTGAGGCATGTGCCAGGAGGTGGGACAGCGGGAGGGCTGGTGTGAGCTACTGGTGTGAGGCACCAGGACCAACAGGGCTCCCTGGCTGCATCGGGCTCGTGGGGCAGCAGCAGCTGGTTTTCAGCCTGGAGAGCCTTCACTATCCAGGTGAATGGAGCAATTCTGGAAAGAGCGGCTCTTTCCAAAAGACAAACACCTTTTTTCCCCCCTTTGGTGCATCATTTCAGCAGTTTTCTGACAATTTGACTTTTTGCTCTTTCTGCTGGCACTCCAGCAGAC
This sequence comes from Eurypyga helias, assembly GCF_000690775.1. NCBI lineage: Eukaryota > Metazoa > Chordata > Aves > Eurypygiformes > Eurypygidae > Eurypyga > Eurypyga helias. The sequence continues at coordinate 12,488 of NW_010260241.1, forward strand.
TGTGCCTTGCCAGGGAGACTACAGGGAGCTCTCCCGTGGGACGGTGATGGAGAGGGAGCAATGCCTGCTTGGAGAACGGGGCAGGAAAAAGTACCGATCGGAAGTGAGATTTATTTTTAGTTCTCAGTATAACTAATACAAGCTTTTCAGGTTGGCCAGGGGACATTTCCAGCCTCTGAACTGCCCTGCTAGGAGAAGTCTCTGGGGTGGGTGGGTTTTCCCCACCCCCTGACTTATTTCCCACTCAGCAGTGATTGCCGGAGCTTATCTCAAGCTGCTAATACCAAACCTGCTCGCTCTGATGCTAATATCCCAGGCTGACTGAGCCATAACTCAAGAGGCTATTAAATGATGCAGGGTGGAAAGACAGCCTGTCTGTCTTTCTTTTCTCTTTCCTTTTTTTTTTTTTTCTGAAGGAGTCTAGGCTGCTTATGTATGTTTGGGATTACGGCCTGCTTTCCGGCTGAGGTATGGAAATAATTCCTGGTAGTTAAGCAGGGTATGATTGTTTGGGCAGTGAAAGGTGGGATTGGGGAGGGTTAAAACCCTCTGGTGTGATTTGACAGCAGCTCTCAAACCCTGACAGACACCAGCTGGCCGCGAGCCCCTGCTGTGACAGCTCACCCTGCCTGGGGTCAGACCCAGAGGTGAGTCCAGCAAGTCTGCACCAGTTCCTTCCTTGGGCCTGTTTTGTGGGCTTCCTTCTCCTGGCTTGATGTTGGTGCAGGGATACCCCACTGGGCAGTGCCAAGTTGCTAGAATCCCTCTCAATACCGATAGCATCCCTATCAATACCAACAGTATCCCTTCTGATGCTTTTAGGATGTGCTCTGCAGAGTTTTACAGAGGGTCAGAAGGGCAGAGCGGGGTGCGTATATCCTACTTTATTCCAGGCAATGCTGAAGTGTCCACAGACACCTTTCCTAGTCCCTTTGGGACAGAGATAGCAACACCTTCGGGATGGCCCCAGGGGCACTGGAAGGGGATGTTCCAGGGGGCAGTGCTTGCGCCATCCAAGTGATTCAGCATTTCCCTGTGCTTCCCCAGCGGCACAACTGCGCTCTGTTTAGCATCTGCAGTCGTTTAAATTCATGCCTGAAGTTGTGCTTCGTAAGCCTCAACGCCGCTTTGATGAGCTGTGCAAATATTATTTTTCATTAGGCGTGATTTGGTTGTATTAAATGACATTATTGCCTCATTATTGCAGAGCACATATTCCCTCTCGTGCGCTGCTGGGGCAGGCATCCCTCAGATCGATGCGCTTTGAAGGCAGCCTGCTTAAGTGTGCTGGAAATTCAGATGGCTCACTAAGTGCCAACCTCTGTATTAAAAATTAATGATTGTAATTGGTGGGAGGGGTTCCCTAATTGTCCCATGAATTTCTGCTTTTTTAAGCTTCAGGAAAACCCAAAATTCGAAGTGGCGGTTGCTGTATGATCTATGTCCCAAATATCCCGGGCCTCCTCCGCTGGGTTGCCGATGAGTTGCTCTCACCCGGGCAGACACCTGCACGAGGCATGAGTATGGTGTGTCCTCAGCATATGGGAAAAGCAGTGGCTTTTCTGTGAGTTTTTGGGCTGCCATGCAATATTTAACATTTTGTATTATGAAATTCTGGGGTTTAATAATACATAATACTGAGATTTTATGTTGTTATATTGGATGATGATAAGCGTAGACAGAAGGAGCAGGTCACTGTGACATTTGATTGTCCCAGTGGGATGGGAATGCCCCATCCCAGCCCGACCATCAGCACTGTTCTAGGAGCATTGGGGGAGTGTTTCTGGCTGAGTTGAGAATGGGCAGAGAGGAGCGAAACAGTCCCTGGCCCCGCAGTCCCCTGGAAGGGTTTATCATGGGTTATGAGTGATGCAAACGAGGGGGATACATCTCCATATCACCCCGATGCTCATCTTGCATCTGCCTGATCTACCTCCAGGCTTAACTCTCATTGCCAGAGCACTAAATCCAGCACAGGAGAGCACCAAGCTGGTGGCTGCGGGTGGAGAGGGCTCTCTCGCACCTCAGCTCATCACCTTTCCATGGCCATGGGGTTGTCCTCCTGCCCTCAGCCATCCCCAGGCATCCCATGAGCCCTGGTCCCCAGCACAGCCGTCCCAGCACTGCCCCAGCTGTGCCGTGCAGCACGGGAGCGTGGAGGTAGCCAGGATCCTGTTCTGCAGAGCTCAGCACTCTTCCAGCAATGTCCTATTTGCTGAATAATTTATCAGGCACAGTGTATAGATTGCCTTTGAAATGTGTTGTCTCTGGTCTGGACGTCAGTGGGAGCTGAAGGATCGGGGTCTGTCCCAGTGGGCAGGAGGGCTGGGGGTGCGGCACTGGCGGAGCATGCCACAAGCTTAGCTGGACCGTGGGCTGTGAGTTACCTCGGAAAGGGTATGGATGACCTTTGTACCTGCTCTCAGGCCACCCGGAAGGAAGGAAGGGCACGTGCTGCTTCAGGTGGGTGTGAAATGTTTTGCTCCCTGTTGTGCTTTATGGTTTGAAAGCCCACAGCAGCGTTACAGCCCGCGAGGGCCAGCCCAGCCTGGTTGCATCTCTCAGGCTGTGGAGTCCGCTCTAGTGTGCCATAGATTCACTGGGGGGGCTGCTAGCATCTCCAAGCCTTCTCCAGCACCCAGGAAGGACCTATTTGCTATGGATGAGCCTGGGAAATTCTGAGTAGAATTCATTTCCCAGTAGAATTCTGTTCTCTAAACAGGGGACATCTGGTCCTTCTGCTCATAAAACATTCCAAAGAAACTTGGACTATGGGGTCCCTGGAGACATGGGACATCCCACGCAGGAAGGGATCTACAGGCACCGAGCCCCCACCCGTCCCCTCCCCAGCCCAGATCAAGCCTGGCTGTTTCAATCCCTCCTGTTTACGCAGAGCATCAGCCCCGGGGCCAGGAGTGCTGCTGTCAGGAGGAAGAGAGAGAAAGCAAACAAAAGTGATGCAGGCCTTCTGCTTAAAGAGTTTTTCATATGGAAAGCCACGTTCTCCGCCTGTGTTTCTGGCAGCTGCCCTGTCCGCTGGCTCCGTAAATGCAAAGTCTTCTGCTGGCACGCTGCCCGGCTGTTCCTAACAGCCCGGCTCTTATTCATTGACTGGGTAGGATTACAGGAACTGGGGGAAATGCAGAAATAATGCTGTATTTGCCACCAGACTGCTTTTGGCTTCTAATTTATTTGCTGCTTTCCCACCTCCCAGGCTGGTGGCTGGGCAGTGGCTTTCCTTCACTGATGCTCTCTGGGGTTTACCCCTGGCAGAGCCGTGGCATGCACGTGGCAGCAGGTGAGCCTAAGTCAGGCTCACCCTGAAACACCGTTGCATCCCGAAGGGTTCGGATCCAGCCTGCTCTGCCCTGGCCAGGTTATTACAGTGTGATTTCTTGTTACTCCAGACCAAGGTTCTGGGTCCTGAATGCTGCCTGCACCCAGATCTGGAGCAGAAAGCGGCAGCAGCAAGACCCAGTGGCTCGGGGAAGTGGCATCTGGGACAGCCAGCATCACTCCTGTGCTCTCCCATTTCCCCAGCCTCTTCCTGAGCTCTTTTCCTTCATCATGAAGTGAGGCATGATCAGAACCGTCCGCATCAGGGTTTGTTGTTCATGGATGAGCTGGGAAATGGCTGCATTGCCCACCCAGGGCAACACCCATGGAGCTTGTGACCCTCTTTGGTGGAGGGTCAGACTCGTGCTCCCCCCATACACAGCTGCTCAACTCCCAATTTCCATGTGGGACTTAATCTTCCCATCCTGAAAGTCCACCCCTGTTGAGGTCTCTCCCTTGGCTGTTCTCCCCAGATCGACCCAACAAGCTGACCCACCGCCAGCCTTTGCTTGTTGTGCTCAGAGGAGGGTCAGAGCTGGCAGCATGGGGGTCCTGCCTGGGGGCTGTGCTGGCATGCAGAGTTGCTCCCCCCTCAAAGGTCGTTCACGTGTGCGGGAGGACACCCACGCACAGCAGCGTGGCTTGGACAGACACAGCTCAGCCAAGCAGACAGCACAGCCAGGGATGTGCTAGTGCAGAGCAGAGCCAAGACGAGGCAGGATGGTGTTAGTTCAGGACACGGTGCTGGCCTCCTCCGGTCCCAGGAAGGGTGGGGTGGGGTTTTTTCCTTTTTTCTCTCCTTTTTCCATCTTGGTCATTTGGAAGCGCAGGGCAGAGCTGATCCCTGCTCCCCTCTGCACATGTGAGGCTGCTGTGGTGGTCAGGAGAATGGCTGGGACGGGGGCCAGAGGCCTCACGCAGAAGGTTTGACCTGTCCCTCCGGAGTGGGGTGTTTTTGGCTGTGTGTTCATTCCAGTTTGTGTTATGGGGAGGTCCAAGCTCCCACCTGCTTCAGTGCTGGGGTACCAGGTGTGAGCAATCCTGCCAGCACTCAAGTCTGTGCTGCCAGTTTTTGTTTTGTACCTTGTTTGGCTATTTTGTTTAAATATCCAGCTTCTGGAGTTGGGTGAATAAGGGCAATTCCCTATTTCCTTGTTAAATAGAGGGCTGTGCTTCTGGCTGCAGGATAAGCAGGTCCCAGGACTGATGGGGGATGCAGGTAGCACAACAACAGGACAAGCTGTGAGCTGCAGGTAAGACAAGGTCTCCTTCTGCAGGCACGGTTCCAGTGGCTCCAGCTCTCCCTTTATTTGGTGCTTGCCGTGAGGGCACTTTCAGCTAGTGCAAAGGGTTTTGGGGCTACGCTGTTGAGAGGGATGGGGTAGAGTGGGACAGAAGCCCCATTCATGTGGAGTTCTGGCCTGAAGACTGTTCTTAGGACCTGTACATCACAGAAGCTGGCTTAGCTGGGTACTTGAGGGTCTCTTAATGAAACCTCAGTGTGGTCTCAGCATTCTCCCACAGCTTCTGTAGGCAGGGTCAGGCCAGTATG
>NW_010260241.1:17387-21577 GCF_000690775.1 Eurypyga helias
GGCAGGAGCCTAGCTGGAGTGCCCCAGCACCTGGAGCTCAGCATTTCGGAGCCGTGGTTAGGCGGGTGTTAGCTGGAGCTCTCGGATGGGCTGAGGTCAGCCCCCTTGGCTGCTCCAAAGCCTTCCTCCCACGCAGGCTCCCGAGAGGTGCTAGCTGCGCAGACGGTCTGTCCGGTCTCGCTCGCAGCGCTGTCCCAGGAGTGAGGTGCAGCTGTGAGCAGCCTCTCCCTGCACCCGGCACCCTTGGCAGTCCAGGGTCTGAGTTCAGGATGCTGGGGTGCGGTGACTTGGGGTGATTTCGCACACACACACACACCCCGTTCTCTTTTCTGCATTGACAAGTGCATTTCTGTGCTGTCTCGTTCCCCATGGCTTGTGGGAAGCTTCCCCCAACCCCCCTCCACCCCCCGGGTTGCTGCAGCACGTTGGGAAGGTCCATCAGTCCCCTGTGGCAGCACCCAGGAGAAGGGGGAGCAGAGGCCGATGCCGACCTGGCTCCTGGTGAGCAGCACAGCCTCAAAGCCCGTGTCCTCAGCTGTGGCAGGGATGTGAAGGGGTGTCAGTGAGGAAATGAGCCACCGATCCAGGGCTGGAGCTGATGGGAGTTCTGCTTGTGTCTTCTCCAGGCTGCAAGGAATAGAAAAGACTATTTTCTTGCAGCCTGAGACTTCCCAGCCACCGCAGGGCTTCAGGGATGGTGCCATGCAGCTGCAGCAATAGCTGTCCTGGTAAAACCAGGCAGAGGATTGTGTCTAAAACCAAGCAGCTCATCCAGCAGCAGCCTGTAGCAGCCGTGCAGTGACGTGTCCAGTTTGTGGCACACAACCTGTCCTTTGCTCACTGGGAAAGTAAAGCAGAATGCTGGGAAAGAAGGATGCATGGCATCCCAGTTCCCATGTGCCAGTGTGACAGCTCCCAATAACCCTGAGAGGCACCGTCCCCTGTCACCCCACAGTACTGGTGACAGCTTTCCCACAGCAAAGAGCTCCTGGGACGGGGGCAGACACGCTGTCGGGAGTTAACATCACCCTGCAGCCCCTTCCTTGCTGCCTGGCAGTGATGGGGGACGTGCTGGAGTCGGACGAGGCAGGGGGGCGGGGGGCAGTCAGGCATCCTTGGTAGCTGGAGGGCTCTGAACGTTTCCAAAGCGACCGTCTGCTGGGACCGCATCCCTCGGTGCCTGCGTTCCTCATACTTTCTCTGAGACCACAGTGGAGCTGCAAAGCACTTCCTTTTACCAGGATATTTATTACTAAATATATGAATCTGGGAGCCTGTGGAGCGTGAAATTAGGAACAAATGTAAAAAGGAGGTCTAGACAGGAATTGTTCTGCTTATGGGCCTCCACATGCTCTGCTTTCCTCCCCCTTTGCACGCTGGAGAGTTTAATGCTTCCAGGTACGCAGCTTTAATCAGACAAGTATGTTATGGGAGAAAAAAAAGAACGAAATGCAAATGGTCCCGCTCTGTGTGGAGTGGTGACTGCGATGCCACGTCTGGCTGACTGCAGCTGGACAGAAACCATCAGCGTTGGCTCTGTGCAACCCTCGCTGTCCCCTCGGGATAGGCAGCCGTTTAATTAGCCAGCGAGGAAAACAAGAAGCCCTCTCTGCCACCTTTCATCTTGGGCTGGCAAGGAGCTTGCTAAGATGCTGATCCCTTTGGATGGGTGCAGCACCCATCCCTGAGAGGCTGCAGGGCTGAATCCGGCCATCCCAGAGCCAGAGACTGCGCCTGCCCTCAGGCCCCTGTGCTGGGCTCCATGGCATCAGGGTGATTGCAAATGGAAGCAGCAGAAGACAGACAGATGGGCATTTCCAGCCAGCTCTGCCTGCCCAGCACACGTGCCCGTGGTACCCAGTGCAGCCCGAGGGCTGCAGCTGAGTGCCATCATCCCTTTGCAAGCCGTTTCCCTGACTGTATTCCCTCCCCACAAGCCTCCTCCGAGCATTTTGCCCAAGGAATAGGGGCAGGATTTGGCCCGGCGCTTGCCCCGTGGCCGGGCGGTGCGAGAAGGCGTTCAGACGTCGTTATAAATTACCTTCCCTCCTACAGCGCTGCTCAGCAGCAACATAAAATGTGATACTGCTTTATCCATTCAGCGCTTACCCAACTTTAGCAGGACATTAAGCACCTGAAAATATGCCACAGATTTATTTTCTTTGGAAGCAGGTTAAATCCCTGACAGATACAGTTGCTTTTCCTCGGGTGCTGAAGTAATTTGGGGCTGGGGTGGCTGGTTTTTTTCTTGTTTTAACCTGATAGTGTGATCTGGAGGCCAGCTTTGTTAAAGCGCTTGTAGAGTAGGTGCTCAGGGTACAATTTCTCCCTTAATTTATGTCGCTTCTCCTGTTCCCAGCCCAACGCTTGCGGCACTAACGGGCTGCTGGAGTTTTAGCTGCGGAGCGATGCTGGTGTCGGTGCTGGTGTCTGCGTAGCTGTTAGCAGGTGTGTGCAGGCAGGTACGCGTCTCCCCAGCATCCTTCCTGTGGCAAAGAGCTTGGTTGTCTTCTGCGTGGGACGAAGAGAAATTCAAGCCCTCCCACGAGCTCTCAGGGCTGGGATGCTCAGAGCGAGACGCGGGCTGGCGTTGCAGGGCTCATGTGCTGTGCGTGACGCACAGCGTCTCCCTGAAGGCAGATGCCAGGGGTTTGAGAGGCAGGGACCTCCCACTGCTACCAGTTCTGTGTCACCACCCAGATTCTTCTAAAGGGTGCTCCAGGGAGAGAGGGGTGCTGTTGGTACCCCAGAATGCAAGCCTGGGGCCAAGCTGAGCCACGGCATCTTCCCAATGCCCAGCAGGCTTGGTCCCAGCTGCGGCGTATGCTGCGGTGGGAATGATCAGCTCACCCGAGGCTGTTAAAAGCACCATCCCGGGGTGCCCCCACAGCCCCCCCCCAGCGCTGTGGCTTGGCCGTGGTGAAGGCGAGGAGCTGGGTGCCTCCTGCGTTGGGCAGACACATCCCGTACCCCAGCTCGCTGCTCGGGGAGGGGAGCGCGCCTGTCCCTGCCGTCATTAAAGGCTCACTTAGCAGCTCCAGTTATTCCAAATTAAAATACCACATTGTTTTTTCATGGGGAAAAAGGATTATAGGCTCAGAGAAAAATGCATACAGCTCAGAAATCCTTACTGCAAAGCTCCTTCTCCCATCACTGGAGGAGCTGGGAGCCATGAGGGTGCCCTGAGTGCTGCGGGTACTGGGCAGAAGGGTTTATTGCCCTTGGGTAGCCCCCCCCAAGTGCAGAACAGCCCATTGTGACCCCAGAACTGCTGCTTACTAAATCTCTTACTCACTGCACGAAGCTTGCTTTATCCCCCTGCACCTGCAAGGTGGCATTTAGGGCAGGACAGGAACTCCCTGAGGGCTTTCACAGGCACCCAGTGCCAGGTTCTGGCCTGCTCCTGCCCATCACTTCCCACAGACCCCTCCTGGCTTCTACCGCCCCTGCAAACAGGGGTGAGCTGAGGGTTTGAGGACCTGCTGCCTGGTGCATTGTCCAGCACCAGACGCATCCCAGCCCTGTCGCAGCCTATCACCCCGCGCGCTCGTTTTTGCAGGCTGTTAATGGAGAAGAGGGCGGATGACAGCCGGGACCGTGGTCATCACAGGTGGAATATTAGCGACTGTCATTTTGCTTTGTATCATCGCCGTCCTCTGCTACTGTAGGCTCCAGGTAAGGCTGGGGGGGGGCACGTCCCCAAAGGGTGCTGTGATGGGGAGGGGATCTCATGGGCAGCAGGTCCCCAGGGCTGGCATGCACGGAGCAGCCCCGCAGTGACCGGGTGGGCAGTTTGGGATGTCGGCTGAACCCCGGCTCCGTGGGGGCCATCCCGTTTCAGTACTACTGCTGCAAGAAGGATGAATCCGAGGAGGATGAGGAGGAGCCCGACTTCGCCGTGCATTCCCACATCCCGCCGCTCCACTGCAACCGCAACGTAGTGCTGACCAACGGCCCGTCCCTCTACGCGTCGTCACCCTTCGGCAAGAAGCCGGCACCCAGCCGACCCGGCTGCCCCAGCTGCGCGCCGTACGAGCCCCCGACCTTCTTCCTCCAGGAGCCCCCCGAGGAGCTGCACAACGGGGGGGACAGGGTGAGCTACAAGACGGTCAGCCAGGAAGATCTCGACCTGCCGGTGAGTGTGGCCAACCTGCAGGCGCTCAACCCCAACCGGCTCCCGGCCATGCCGG
>NW_010260241.1:21643-38102 GCF_000690775.1 Eurypyga helias
ATCACACCTCGCTGCTGGCTTTAACAGCGGTGAGAACTTTTCGAAATTCATGGAAGAGTTTTGAAATAGAAAATATTTAAAAAAAAGAAGGCATTTCTACGTTCTGCAGGCAGACGGGCAGAACGGTGATTTAATGGGGTAGCAAGAAAACAAACCCAAAAGGAGAACACGAGGGAAGACGGTTGCAGCTGGGACATGAGGTTTTCTAGCACTGCGTTGCATTTTTTTGTTTCTTTTATAGCGGATTTTGATATTGCGCATCGTTTTATATAGAGTAACTGCCCCTCCTCGACGTTCGGCTGGAGCGCCGCGTGATGGCAAGTAACGGGGCACAGGGCTGGCTGCAAAAGGGCTCGTGCAGCACGTTGGTGGGCATCTGCGGCCGGGTCCTGGGGGCACGCTGCAGCCCTCTCTTCCTGACCCCAGCACACACACACCCCCCATAGCAAAAACGGGGTTTTTTTCCCCCAATTTCCACCGCCCCCTCCTGCACTGCTCCATACTGCAGCTGTGTGTATGCACTGCCCTGCCCTATTTCCAGGCTGTCCCACTCCTTGAGTTGGTCATTTATTCGCAGGAAACAGGCACAACCCATCCGGTTTAGGATAGCTGGTGGGTACACAGCCTGTCCCTGCCCCCCGAGCCCCCAGAGCATCCCCTGATGGGGATGGGCTGGGGGATTTACCACCCCATTGCAATACCTGGCTGTGGAAATCACGCATGGCAGAGTTTGGGGTGGGGGGATATACCCATAGCTGCCCCCCTGCAATGGATGGATCCTAATGGATCCAATGGATGGATCCTAATAATGCCATACGCGATTTCCAATGGACGGCTCTGCGTGCTGGGTGAGTGAGAGTGTGACTGTCTCTGTGCCCACTCTCGCCCACCCCTGCACGCACATTTTAACATGCATTTTGGGTTTTTTTCATTTTAAAAAAAAAAAAAGCCATACCGTGTTCTCCCCATCCGGGAGTGTGTCAAAACACTAGATTTAGGCAAAGCCACCTCTCTTGCATTTTTCACCGTGTTGTGTCCCGTGGCCTGGCACCAGCTCTGCGTCAGCTCCGGGGGCCGCGCTGGATCTGGCCAGGGGTGCGCTGGCAGAGCGGCAGGCACGGAGCTGCCCACCGGGCACGTCTCTGTGCGCTAAACGTGCAGTAAAGGAGACGTTGGGTTAATTCAGGGCTTTGGGCAGGGAAGAATCCCTCATTGCAGAGCTTCCTGTGTGGACTCTCATGCTCTGGTTTCTCCCGGCTGTCTCCATCACCCTTCTCCGACCTCGCAGTGCTCAGTTTGCCTGGCACAACACCCTTTCTCCCGGACTGTGCGTTATCCGGGTTAAAAGACTTGGGGCCGGCTGGCTCAGCGCAGCGGAGGATGGACGGGCTGCAGAGACTGTGCTGTGCTCCGGGCCAGCTTTCCTTTCTGAAGCCGCCACGGGAAGAAAAACCTGCGGCATCAGCCCCGTCGGCTCACAGATGCTGTCTGCAGCCCAGCTGGATCTTTTACTTCTAACTGCGCGGGCTTTTAATTCCACGGGAAATCTTTTGAAGTACAGGTCAGTCTTTGCAAATGAGTATCTTTGACTTTCTCGGGGGTTCTGTTTGGGGTGGGGGGGCAGGGCTGGGTTTGGTTTCGTACGTGTTTAATATTCTGAGCTTGGCCCCCGTGGTGCCCTGTGCCCGGAGCACGATCCCTCTGCTCCGGGGGGACAGCAGCCACTGCGGCCACGCTCCTGTGTACAGTTTTCACTGGGGTTTGTTTCTACACGTTGAACCCTCCTCTCCTTTGCATCTCTTGTGTCCCTACTTCTCCCAGCAGCCTTCCTTTCTGCCTTTTTTTTTTTTCATTTTTCTTTCCCATGTAGCTTGGAAACTAAGTGAAACTACCCTTCACCTGGTGAGCTGTTGTACAGAACTTTGGGAATCTTAGGGTGGGGGGGAAGCAACAAAAAAAAATAAACTACTTTGACATGGATTTTGAGGCTGAAATTTTTGTCCCTACAGCTTCAAACACAGGGTGTTTGGGTGCAGGAGTTGCCTTGCTGCTGAGGGGAACAGTGCAGCACGCACCAATACGAGGGATGCTAAGGACCCTTCAGCCCAGCCTCAGTAAGTCATTCCCACAGAAACACAGAGCAATAACCACCCTTGGGAGCATGGAAAGGCCCTTTTCTTGCTGGCACCATATCAAACCTCTTTCAAGCTGCTGAGAAGCTTCAGGGTTGCAGTTCCTAGAACCACACACATCATCCCAAAAAGCCCCTAACCTAGAGCAATCATCCCAAAAATACCCAGCTCCCCCCTGCTGCTGGGACATTTCCTTGCATAACTGTCCAAGCAGCCACAATTCCCTGACTTAGAGCTGCTCTGCTCCCCACGGGCACCAGGAAGCTCATAGCACCGACTCCAGTGTTCCCAACACACAGGGCGAACACCTACTACAAACTGGAGAATAAAACAAGATACCACCATAAATATGACAACTTTATTAAAATATACATATGAGTACAAATTAATGATTATATGGATAAAGTTCACTGTCTGTAAACAAATATATTAAAAAAGAGCACGTCTTTTTTGTGATATAAAGTGCAGTTATGTTTCCATATTATATACAATATGTCAGCATTACGGGGGGGTGTAAGGACTATGGCACTAACGTTTGGTTATAAGATAAAATTCTCTGAAAAAGTATACACCTACATATTACAAAATAAAGGGGCTTGGGCTCGAGTTCATTTAGCAAACCAAAGTCAGCTTTCCACCACGTTAAATGCAGCCACCGAGAGCGCGGAGGTCTCGGGGATAAGTTAGGAGAGGGGCACTAACCCCCTTGGCAAAGGGAAACTTGCGCTTCGCAGAGTTCTCAGGGTCAACCCCAAACTTGCCTAGAGGAAAGAAACCAAAGGACAAGACCTCGTGCAACACGTGTCTGCAGTCGGGGGGAATCAAATATACATGACTTTATGTACAACTCTGGTAAAGAGGGCTACCAACGGCCGGCGGTAACGACTTTGCAACCGAGCCGTGCCGGCACCGTTCCTCTGCACGGGAGAGGGACAAGGAGAGCAGTGCTGCATCGGTGGGGAATTAAAAACAAATCACAACCCAAAAGCTTCCTTAACACTGGTCTGTGGGGTGTGTAGGACTTACTAAATGGAATAGAGAGCCCTTGCAAAGGGAGGCACAGCTCAGGGGTGCCGGCCCGGCACGTGCCGTGGGTGCGGGGCACTAGGAGTGGGGCGCGCGGCAGGAGCGGCAGCAGGCTTTGCTGTAGTACCAGTGGCTGCACAGGTTGACTTTGATGGCCAAAGCGCAGTTGGTTCCTGCCTGGTCCTGGCAGCTGTCGTCTGGGGGAAAGGAGGCAAAAGGCACCCATATAGAACAGAAACCAAGGCACCGCAAGCTCTTGAGTTCTTATTTCCCCCCGTACACAGCCTGTCCTGAACACCACAGCTGTGCAAGTCACCCTGGCTGTGACCACCACCTCTGATATCTGGCAGATCATCCCCTGGAAAACTGCATGGAGCTTCCTCACACATTCCACTGTCAACCCAAGGTTGACCTGTCATCAGCCCTGGCCAGTCTCACTTGGTCCCAGGTCTCGAGCTCTTCCCTTCAAACCAGAGCTACCCAGGGATTGCTGGAGACCCCATGGGAGCCTGGCACTGAGCTGCCCCAAGCCAAGAGCCTCCCATGGCAGGGCAAGAGATGACCCTATCATACTCACAGTTTCTGCTCCAAAGAGGCTATTTGAGAAAGGGAACAGGGATCCAGCAGTGTTACAGCAGGAGTTAGGGACAAGTGAGAGGAACAAGGCCAGAGACAGCTTCACCACTCTCCCAGCTCCCTTTAGAGCAGTATTTTGCTTCAAAACCATAGGATTTTAGTTTTACGTATATATATTGCTTTAAATCCATAGGATGCACATACCCAGGCTGCTCCTAAGGCAGGCACCTTCCTACAAGGGGACCACGAGGCACCTCACAAGGGTCTACATCCTGGACCCTGTGGGAGAGGTCAGCCAAGGGCACCCAGTGAGTCTGGAGCTGAGCCAGGAGCCGGCCCCAAATCCGGCTCCCATTTTCATGCTTTTCTCCCACACTGTCCTTATTCCCAAATCCTATTAAAGAATTAGAACCGCGTGTTCACTAAAGATCACAGGGGCTTTGAGCCAGCAGATGAGTCAGATAACGAGATAGTTACAAATCCCGCAGGACATTTGGAGACCAAAAATCATTAAAATAATGGCAGAGACAAAACTTCCTAGACATTAGTGGGAATCACACAGAAGCAGCAGCACCCGAGTCAGCTCCCAAAGCTCTTTTATCTTATGGCCAGACCATGCTGCTTCTGAACTCTCCCCTTAAATTATCAGGGTTACCTCCAGAAACAGCCAGTGCATGGTGCCACCATTGCTTGGGCACTGAGGGAGAGTTGTCCCCTTTATGTCCTCCTGGGATGACAATCAAACTGGGGGTCAGTGGAAGTTAAGATGTTGGGCAGTGCTGTGTGGGGGAGGGGTCAGTGGAAAATTAATTCCAGGGGTGCTGCCGGTGGCAGGGCTCACCTGGGGGCTCCGTGGGGCAGGGCTGCAGGTCACAGGTCTGCTTGCCCACCGGCTTCACGAGCGGGTCACAGCCCCGGACGATGTCCTTCCCTTGGTAGCACTTCACGTCCCGCATCCTCACGCCGATGCCGCAGGTTTTTGTGCACTGGGGAAGAGAGAGAGGGGGTGAGGAGAGACCCTGCCATCACAGGGATCCTCACTAAGCCAGGACCTGCTAAAAAAGCTGTGCTCGCTGGGTTGAATGTCATGTCCCAGCCCTGCTCCGCTGGCCTCTTGTGCCGTCTTTGCTGCCAGAACATCAGCTGCCGGCAGCACCCCTGCCCATCCCGGGACCTGCTCCCGTCTCCTGGCACTGCAATCCTCCCTCCTCCTGCTGCCCTTGGCAAAGGGGGCCCATATGCTGCTCTGGGGCACGAGGGTGGCTGCAGCTCCTTCCTGGAGGCCACAGGACCCCCACCACCACCAGCAGGGTCTGGGGTTGCACAGCCAGCATCTCTACACTGTGGGTGTGCAGAGCTGTTCCTGGGCCTCGTGCTCGGTGCTCGCTGCCCATCGGGCACGTGGCCAGGCTGGGATTGCAGCAGGGCTGCTTTGGCTAAGGAGAGGCTGCAACAAGGGTTTGCAAGACTAAACAAAGTGAGGTGCCTGGAGCATGGACAAGGAGGACTGCACTAGGGAGGGCTTGCAGGCAGCCAGCCACAGCCCCTCACAGCTCCTCAGCGGGCTGGTCCCCACGGCCACCAAGCCTTGGCCGCCTCTTTGGGCCACGCAGAGTGCTGGGGCAAACTGCACCCCCAACCTCCACACCCCGTGGGGTCCATGCACACCCCACCAGCAGCTGCAGGGTAAGAAGGGAAGAGCCCAAACCAACCCCAAACACCTCCTCTCATTCCTGTTCTCCCTGAGCAAAGCCAGTCCCGACAACTGCACCGTGGCAGGGCAGGCTCTCTGCCCCCCAGGGTCCCCTTGGGTGCTGTGTCCTGCAGGGCTTTGCCCAGCTCCTTGGGTTAATTTTCAGGTGGTGTGACACTTGGAATGAGGGGATGGTGCATCACATGCTCAGGGCAAGCACATGTTGAAGGAATGGTATTTCCCAAACCCATCTCCCTCCTGCCGATCCCCCAAGCTACCCTGGACTCCCTCCCCACTCACCTCTGACCAAGGGGTCGTGTACCACTTGAAGCACGGTCGCTCAAAGCACGTCGTCTCCTCCACAGGCTTCTTGGCGACGTCGCAGTCGGCAGGGTTGCGGGTCTTGATCTTCCCGTTGATGATCTCCAGGCAGAGCACGATCCTCTTCTTGACGCCCCGGCCGCACGTGGTGTTACACTGGGAGGGTGTGAGGGTGGGCTGAAAGACCCCGTCTGACCCATCTGCAGAGCATCCCTCCACCACCACCCCAAAAAACCAAGCCCTCATCCCACGTGCCACCCAGCACCCCATCGGCAGAGCACCCCTCCACCACCACCCCAAAAAACCAAGCCCTCATCCCACGCGCCCCCCAGCCTGGGGCAGGGGCTGCACTTACCCGCTCCCAGTCCTGCGCGAGCCAGTGCGAGGGGCAGTTCTTGTCCCCACAGGGGTGGATGGCCAGTGGCTTCGCCTCCAGGTTGCACTGTGACTCTGGCACCACGCGCCCGTCGCTGGTTTTGCAGTACACGTGCCGGATCATCCTGCCCTGCCCGCAGCCGCCGCCCACACCAGGCACGGCGGGCGGTCAGCGGTGGGGAAAGCAGCACAGCCCCATCCCTGCCAACCTCTCTGGGGCTCAGCTGCCTCCCCAAGCTCACACTCCCCAAATCACGGAGGGATCATTTGGGCTCAGCTTCAAACAGCTGCAGGGAAGCTCAGCACATCCTTCCCTGGGCAGCCCTGCTGCAGCCAACCCATCCCACTGCTCTATCATAGAATCACAGAATGGTTTGGGTTGGAAGGGACCTTAAAGATCATCTAGTTCCAACCCCCCTGCCATGGGCAGGGACACCTTCCACTAGACCAGGTTGCTCCAAGCCTCATCCAGCCTGGCCTTGGACAGTCCCAGGGATGGGGCATCCACAGCTTCTTTGGGCAGCTGTCCCAGTGCCTCCCCCACCCACTGCAGGAAGAATTCTTTATATCCCATCTAAATCTCCGCTCTTCTTGCTGGTGCTGAGTTTTGCTCAGCCCCTCTTGGGCCAGGCAGGAGGGAAGCCCCATGTGCAGGGAACCCCAGGGTGGCTCCCAGAGAGGCCAAGGCAAAGGGGACCAAGCAAGTGGGTACAAATTCCGTCCCCCCCACTGCAAAGGGCCAGGCAGGCGCTGCCCCGCATGCTCCCCGACTGTTTGGCGGCTGCTCTTGCAGAGATGCACGGTGTTTCACAGCGCCACTGCTGCCATGGAAACGACTTATTTTTAGCTGATGCTAATGTATCAAAACCTGAGTAAAAATAGCTTGGGATGGCGGGGGTCTCTGTAGCAGAATTGTGCAGGAAGAGAAGGGGAGGGGGGGAGGAAAAGGAGGGGGGGAAATACACATCAAAAGAGGGAGGGGGAGAAAAAAAAAAAAGGAAAAGGGGAGAAAAAAAAGAGGGGAAAGGTAAAAAATGGGGAAAAGAGAAAAGGTTCATTTTCTGGGCACTGAGCACTGCCAAGGCACACTGTGCAGCAGACAAACGGGGATTTTGACACCCACTAAGGCCCTCAGCCAGGTCTCTTGGGGTTTACCCCCTCCTGCACCCCATCCCACATACGGAAGGAGTCCCAGGGAGGACCAGCTGGGAAGACACGGGACCTCCCTGATGCTGGGTCACCCCCTGGGGCCGGAGCCCACCTGGCAGCTCATCCCTGCCCTGCCAACCAGGAGCCTTGGGAAGAGCAGGGCTCACTGCGCGCAGCCACCACCAAACCTGGGTGCTGCCACGGGCACAGGGCTGGGCAGCCACTCAGGGTGGCCCAAGGTGACCATGCTGGTGGGCAGGTCCTGCTGACAGGAGAGACTTGAGGCGACACCGGGACTAGGAGAGCCAAAGCAGCCAAACCGTTTGGAGGTTGGCTCCAGGTGCGGGCTGCCTGTGGGTCTGTCAGAGCCAGGAGCTGCTGGGGTGGATGCAAACAACCCCAAAACTCCCAGCGCTGGAGGCACAAAAGCCTGCAAGCAGGGCTAGCACCAGTGGGTTGTGGTAGCCACTCAACTGGCCACCCAAGGGTCTCACCGGTCCCCAGTCGGAGACTGTCCACTGCCGGTCACAGGGTGGCCCGGTGCAGTTCTTCTCGGCCAGGGGCCGGGCGCTGGCATCGCACAGCTTCTCGTCCTCCGAGCAGCGGATGTCCCGCGTCACCACGCTCCGCTCTCCACACCGGGCTGAGCACTGCCGGGGGGAGACAGGGGACAGTGTCAGCAGGGGCTCCCACCACTATGGGAAGTGGGAGTTGCTCCCTGGGTTGGTTATTTTTTTGGTTGTTTGGTTTTGTTTTGTTTTACATTTTAACATGAAACTCTAAAAACACACACTGACAACGCGTGACACACTGTAAAACACCCTGTAGCAAAGCCACCCCTCTTCCCCAAAACCCCTCAACAGCTTCTGCAGGCAGGTTAAGGTGCAGGAGGGCTGCATCCTGCCCGGGTGCTGTGCCAAATCTCAGCCGGGTGATGCCAGATGCCAGAGGGTGAAAACCCAAGGCACCAAAAATGCCTGATCAGAGCTGAAAAGTTTTAGCTGTCACTTAGAGACAAGGTGAGATCTCCCTCGCCTCCTTCCCAGGAACAGCCAGCTCCTTTCCACCTCTTTGGAGAATCGCACAACTGAGATTTTTTATGCTGTGGATAAGTTTGGCACTGCACAGCCCCGTGACATTATTTAGAACTGGATTTGAGTTACTACAGTCTCACATATGCATATTTTGCTCCGTGCATAACGTAAAGCAGGGAAAAAGTGTCAACAGCACAGCGCTCAGGCACGCTGCACTGATATGTTAATCCTCCAATCCCCGAAATGTGCCTTTTTTTTTTTAATGCCTATTTCCCCAGCCAACTTGGCACCCTGCTTCAGATGGGATCCAAATGAGATTAGCTTTGCTGCTGGCTAAGAACAAACTACTCCAGGACTGTCTCAAGCAATCTGTCCCTGACACATGCTGGAGGAGAATACGGATTTCTGTAAAATAAGCCACTCTGGTTTGCTATGCCAGTCAAAATAACGCGCCAGCACGCATGCTGGGAGCTCCTCTCTACCCAGCTGGGAAAGTCAAAACATCCCGCAACACCAGGGAACACACCAGCCCTTCCATCGGCTCGAGGGGAACAACTCACCCCAGCTTTGAGGGGATAAAGAGACATTTAAATTGTGACCAAGAAGCGTTCTGGGAGCTTCCCAGGAGGAAGAGTCCGATTCCTCACGGTGTAAACCACAGGGCAGGTTTGTCCCCAGGGACAGCTTGGCTCCGAGTCAGTCTGCTCTTGCTCAGAAGGGGTCTGGGCTTGATTCGGGAGCAGGAGCAACATTTATTCCTTTGCAGAGAGTCATCGAGCATGCGGGCTCCAGGGCACAAGTGCCATCCTCCACACGCAGCCGTCACCCTCGAGGGGGGTGGCGGTGGAACCCTGGGCGAGCTCAGACAAAGGCCCAAAATCTCAGTCTCCCAACACACACCCACTTCAACCTTCCAACCGCTTTCGGGAGCTGCTTAAGGCACAGCTAGGAAAAGGTTTAATTCTCCATGCGGTGCTGTGAAATTGGAGGTGAGGAAGGGAAGTTTATGGGAATATCATTCCCATGTGAGGTGGGATCTCGCCTGTGCTGTCGTGTACCACGGGGCAGAGGTGCTGCCAGGCAAGTAGCAGCGGGAGTATCTCAGCCCTATCTCAGTGGGCAATTCCAGCAGCTTGTGTGTGGTCAAAGATCCCCTGAGAGCCCGATGGCAGTGGTCTCCTCATCCTGGAGGAGACCCAAGGCTTCATTTTAGGGAATAATTACTGGTGCATGTTGATCCATGCTCAACCACTGCAGCCAGTGTCCCAAAAGGCAGAGTCTGACGGCCACGGGTGAGTTTCAGTCGGACAAGATACGAAGTAGCGTGGGCACGTGTCCTCGCCCTCAGGGCTATCAGGTCAGCAGTCTGGGAAAGTCAAAACATCCCGCAACACCAGGGAACACACCAGCCCTTCCATCGGCTCGAGGGGAACAACTCACCCCAGCTTTGAGGGGATAAAGAGACATTTAAATTGTGACCAAGAAGCGTTCTGGGAGCTTCCCAGGAGGAAGAGTCCGATTCCTCACGGTGTAAACCACAGGGCAGGTTTGTCCCCAGGGACAGCTTGGCTCCGAGTCAGTCTGCTCTTGCTCAGAAGGGGTCTGGGCTTGATTCGGGAGCAGGAGCAACATTTATTCCTTTGCAGAGAGTCATCGAGCATGCGGGCTCCAGGGCACAAGTGCCATCCTCCACACGCAGCCGTCACCCTCGAGGGGGGTGGCGGTGGAACCCTGGGCGAGCTCAGACAAAGGCCCAAAATCTCAGTCTCCCAACACACACCCACTTCAACCTTCCAACCGCTTTCGGGAGCTGCTTAAGGCACAGCTAGGAAAAGGTTTAATTCTCCATGCGGTGCTGTGAAATTGGAGGTGAGGAAGGGAAGTTTATGGGAATATCATTCCCATGTGAGGTGGGATCTCGCCTGTGCTGTCGTGTACCACGGGGCAGAGGTGCTGCCAGGCAAGTAGCAGCGGGAGTATCTCAGCCCTATCTCAGTGGGCAATTCCAGCAGCTTGTGTGTGGTCAAAGATCCCCTGAGAGCCCGATGGCAGTGGTCTCCTCATCCTGGAGGAGACCCAAGGCTTCATTTTAGGGAATAATTACTGGTGCATGTTGATCCATGCTCAACCACCGCAGCCAGCGTCCCAAAAGGCAGAGTCTGATGGCCACGGGTGAGTTTCAATCGGACAAGATGCGAAGTAGCGTGGGCACGTGTGCTCACCCTCAGGGCTATCAGGTCAGCAGTCCCCAGGGACTCACCTCAGACCACTCCGACATCTCCCACTGGGGTCCGCAGGCTGGGTTCTTGCAGACCTTGCGCTCGTCCGGCCGGGTGATGTCAGCGGACTCGCAGAGGTCACTGTAGACGGAGCTGTCGAATCCCGGAGAGATCATCTTCCAGCAGCGGACGATGCGGAACTGGTAGCCCTCCCCGCAAGTGCGGGAGCACTCGCTCCAGCTGCTTGTCTCCCACCTGCAGAGGGAAGAAAGGCCGTCACACCAGCATGGCTGGACCAGGGCCGGAGCATCCCATGGGAAAACCCTGCCTGCTCTCGGCTGGAGGGGGGCAGCTGCAACAGGAATGAGCTGTAGTCAGGCTGCCAGCATGCGGGAGGTTCTCCTGTGGGGCAGGAGGTATCAACGTGGGGTGGTTTCACCCCAGCACACCTGAGCTCATGCCTGCGGCAGTGGATACAACCAGATTGCCAAGAGGGGGGTGCCCGCAGGGGGAAGCATGGACTGGTGCCCTCATTGCCAAGCGACAGTCACAGAACTGCAGAATGGTTTGGGTTGGAAGGGACCTTAAAAGATCCCCCAATCCCCCCCCCTGCCACAGGCAGGGCCATAGTTACTCCTAGACCACACACTGGGACCCTGCATGTGCCAGCACATTGCTCTGCCATGCTTTTTGCCCAAGGTTTGACCTCTCCTTTTTGCCTAATCAGCTAAAGTACAGAGAGGACAGAGCCATCCATCACCCTGCAAATCCCAGCAATAATGACACACAGAGCTGTCTGACCCCGGTGGGACAGACATTCGTGCACCACCATCACTCTGACTCTGCTAAGAGCATGCGAAGGGCTGGAAGAGCTGGGATTTGCTCCGAGACACTGCCTGCCCCACACTGTCCCCTGCCACTACTGCCCTGACGTTATGAGAGCGGAACAGCTTGTAAACCAAGGGAAAAGACACAAAAAGTCGAGTTTTTTACAGTACAGTAACGTTACAGCAAATCTGAATTATAGAATAAGCTAAAAATGTAAAAACCTAAATGGATCGGAATTCACAGCTCCTCGGGACATGTTCATCCCCCCACACACACACGCTGCTGCTCTTGGAGCAGGAGAGCCGTGTCCCCTGCCTGCATCCCAGCCTCGCACCCTGCACCGGGCATGACAAGCAGCCGTGGGGAGACGTCACACATTCTGAGGTGCTGCCCAAATTCAGAAGGGGGATGAAACCAAGGTCTTTCCATCTAGATCAGACAAAATCCTCTCAGCACTTCCTGCTGGGAAGCATTGCCAGCCCAAGCAGCACCCGAAGCACAGGTAGCGAATGTGCTCAGCTGCCCCATTTGAGATCCCGGCAGCTCCTGGGTTCCCCCAACACCAAGCTGCCGTCACTGGTAAGTCACAGAGCAGCTCTTCTCTGACAGTGCAAGCCCATAGAGCTTGAACAGCACATCTACAAGGAGGGGCAGCTTTATAAAAGACCACTGAGATAATCTAAGCACAAAAAGAGCCCTAATGCTTGTGCTGAAAAAGTTACAGAGTTAATGCAAATAGAGACTCGAGTCCCCATAGTGTCTGCAGAGCATCCATGTTCCCAGCAGCAGCACCATCCACCTCCCCACACTTCTCTTGCTTAAACCGCAGCCAGCCCTGCATTTCAGCTTTCACATGCAAGGTTCAACGAGACGTTTCACTGCAAAAGGCACGTGCTCTCCTCCCCCATCCTCCTCCAGTTACCCAAGGCGAAAATAAGGGCTCTCCAGGGATGGGGTATGGTCCCCATCACAGTTCTCCTCCCTTAGACAGACACCGGTCTGTCCTGCCCGTAACTGGTGTTACCTGCAACCCTTCCAACAAGGACACCGGGTGCTACAAACCGGCAGCAGAGCTGCCCTGAGCCGTACAGTCTGGCTCTGGCCCGCAGTCACGCGTTTGGGATAGAGCTGCATCAGAAGGTTGCCCAGCTCATTTTTCTAGTCCCTTTTCCTCTGCACCAGCTCTTGCCCTGGTACAAGCAAACTTCAGGACGCTGAATTCACACAAAATCCTCCACGTGCTGGCCAGGACAGAATGCTGCCCGTGTCATTAGAAGCCAGACTCAATGGGAAACACAGATTCAACCTCTGCCAGGATTTCTGGAAGTTTTCACCCAGCAGCTTGAGCTAAAGTGCTCAGGAGGAAAGTCTTGCTGAATCCCAGTGCAGCTCAGGCAGACGCAACCGCGGGGAGGGACAGGGGATGCTATGGGCCATCCCTGCTGTCCCTCCCACCAAATCCACACCAACCCCCTCCCCCAAATACACCCCAAGAGTGCCCTGTCGAGGTGGTACCTTGGCTGGCACTCTCTCCCAGCACAGAACTCATGGACGGGCTCAGGACGGGTCATGGCATCACAGTACGTATCATCCACTTCGATCCCATCATAGCGAACACACATAGCATATGTGGACATCACTCCTAGTGTCAAAGAGAACACACACACACACAGAGGATGCTTGGTGATTCTGACATCCAAATTTCTTTTTTTTTTTTGAGCTGTATTTTCCAAAACTTCCTCCTGATGGAAAGCAGCGAGCTGGATGTTCTGACCTATGGGGCAGATGCTGACGGGAGGGGAGGACTGCAACAGCCACCCAGCCAAACGGGCAGCGTGGCTGAGCTTGGCTGTCTCCGAAGGCGGGCACGGCCATCCCTGCCAGCGCTAAGCACTAGCCACCAAGACGAAGGCATGACTAACAATCTTTTATAGGAAACGCTGGGGCAATGAGTCTGCTCTGCAGCTCCCCCACCTCGCAGCCACCAGCTCCAACCCTGCCCAGCTCGTGGGTGGAAGCGACAGAAAATGGTCACCAACCCACTCCATCCACCCACCCCCTCTATATCCCTAACACCCCATTCGTGCCCAGGGATCCTCCCACGTGCACCCAGTGCTCCGGGACAAGGTTGGGCTCCTGGAGGCTTTGCAAGGAGGCATCTGCCCCTCTTGCTCCCCCACCAAAAGCACAGGGAGCCAGTGTCCTCAGACCCAGGCCTTTCCCCCCACAGCCAGAGTAAGCGTGAAGTCCTTTCTGGGAGCTGGCTGGGGACCAGGAGGCTGCTCTGGCTACAGGTAACAAGAATTGCAGCTCTCAGGAACATACGGTTTACATGAAACTCAAAAACAAGATCTACAGCTCTTGACACGGTACTGCTCCTCTGCAATGTGTCGTTAAGAAGAGGCAATGAGAAAGGAGAAATTTAAATAAAACCTCTCTCTGCTAGCTGCAAACCAGGGCAGAACAGCCTGGCCTGGTCAAGGGGAAAATTTGTTCAGAGAGGATCAAAGTAGTCAAAAATGTCCCAGAACACGTGGCTGATGAGATCCCAAGGAAAGGGACGGCTTGCAAAGCCCCCGCTGCTGGCACACGTCTGCTAGACAAAAATAAGTGCTCTGGCATGCTTAAAAAACATGAAATCCTTGCATTTGTTCTTTTAAGAGATGTCCCTTAGATCGCAAACTCCTCTCTCCCTTTTTTTCCCCCTTCTTTCTAATTCCAGAAGCATGCCAGGATCTGGATTTTTTCAGGGAGGGTGCTGCTGGGAACCCACAGGCATGCTTCATCACGAGTGATGGGCTCACAGGGTCAAGAGCCCCTAACCAGGGACTAAAGGAGAGAGATCGGGTGGCTTGAAGCTTTTCAGAGGACAAAATAGGCAGGGGAGGGGGGGTGGGGGGTGTATTTATGCAAAAATAATACAGGCCAGGTTTTGCTATGCCCAGCATCTATGTCGCTGCTCCAGATTTACACCCCAGATGAAGCTCCGGGGTAGGAGTGGGAGAAACAAAACAAAATCAAAGAGCCAAATGCTATTTTGTTTCCTGCCAGAGCTGAACAATCTTCAAAATTTTGCCCTGTGGGGAAGCAGCTAAGCTTTTCAAACCCCTCTGAACAGTCAAAAAGGGGAGGAAGGGAAAAAAAAAATTATAAAGGAGGTGATTTGCTGTGACTCAGCACAGGTTTGGGGATCCTGCCGAAACCACTGTGTCCCCCCCGGGCTGGGAAGTGAAGGCAACATTCAGAGCTCCCTGAGGGTGTTTTGCAGGATGATGGGCACGCTGGGTACCAACACCCAGCCCCCTGCGTGCCCGCACGTTTGCACCTGGGCAGAGCGGATTGAGGGTTGTGCTAAACCAGCTCCAGAGATGCCCTACACGTTCACCAGGTCCTTCCCATCCCTAACAGACATAAAAGTGACTCACACACCAGGTGATTTCAGCGGTTGTGCAGAATTTGGCTGCTTCATAGAACTACCTGTGGTACATGTAGAGCTGCAGGGTTCATGGGAGGAAAGCTTCCACCTGTACATGTCAGCAGCACTCACACCTTGGCCCTTTCTTAACAACTTCAATCTGTTTCTAGCGATAAGCAAACAAAAGAAAAACAAACAAACAAAACAAAAAAAAGGCATTTACAAGGCGAGCGGTGATAGGCCACATCAGACACACACATCTGCCAGTTCGGTCGGGTTCGGGTTTGGGAGGGGATTTGCTTTGTTTGGTGGTCGGGTTTGGTTTTTCTGATTTTTTTGGGGGTTCGTTTGGTTGTTTTAATCGGTTTAATTCGTTTGTTTCACAACATACCTGTCCTGAGCCCCAAGTAGAATCCCCAGCCCGGTTAGAGGCAGAGCTTCCACTGTCTAGAAATAGAGAGAATGGGATAAAAATACCCACAAGTAGAAACAGTTCAGAATTTAACAAAGTTTGCATTTTCTGCTCAAATACACCTGGCCCTCGGCATACAGCGACTAAAGGTGCAGTATCTCCTCCCCTGCGTCTCCAGGGCTGGGCACGCCGGCTCGTGCTGCTCAACGCAGCAGAGCTTTTGGCTGCTCCAATCTCAGCAGGGCACTCCTTCCGAAAGCCTACACATGGCACAGGAGCTTATAAACCTGCTTCTCACAGCCCACTTTGCTTTTAAAACACCAAGGCATGCCGTTTGCCTATCCGCTGCTTTTGCCACTCTTGGTTTGGTTTAATTTTAGGTGGGTAATTTGCATCTCATATCCACGCTGTGCTCAAACACATCATGCCCCCGGGAAAGGAGTATCGGAGTCAGCCTGGTGTCCGAAAAAGCATCTGTCAAACCAAGAACAGCAGCTTCTCCCAGTTCAGCGCATCCTACGTGCTGTGAGGTTGTAACACATCAGGGATACTGCACCTTTACAACAAAAGGCTTCAATTCTGTTCTCATACCTTTGTTCAAACCCTTGAAACAGCTACACTGAAATAGCGTACAAGGTTGTATCCTGACACCCAGTTGTCTCTGGCCTGGCGAGATATGCAGCTTGTATGATTTCTAGGCAGCAGAAGCTCTGAAATTGCCTTATTTAGTTGTTACTAAGAAAAAGTTCAAGTCCGGTCTATCAAATCAACCTTTAAAAGGACACTGTTGAGAATCCAGCCGTTTCCTTTCAGACCCACCCTCCTTCCACCCCCAGCACTGAACCTCCAGGAGGTTTAAAAACAAAAACAATCTCATTTTCCCTGTTGATTTTGCCTGTGTCAGTTTGGCAAATGGTCACTTCCTGCGTTTGGAATGGAACAGAAATAAATGTGACTATTTTTTGTGGAAAAATAACCACCTCATCTCGCTATAAATAGTGTTTTATCTTGCCAGAACAGCTCTGCCTGGGGACCCGCATCAGCCCCTGACCCCGGCTCAGCCCCAGCTACCATCAGGGTGCTGCCTGCTGCCCCCCAGTCAGGGGAGGGCTCACAAGATGACAGTTTTCAGTAAGATCCATTAAAACACAACCAACATCTGCTTTTTGTACTTTGATTTCCCTGGAAAACGGGGTATTACCTAGATCCTCCAGCCCATACCCTGCTCTCCAAAGCAAACACCAAATTATTCTGTCACTAGGACTCCTCTCCCTTGAAA
>NW_010260241.1:38175-51973 GCF_000690775.1 Eurypyga helias
GTGATCTTAAATAAAGTCTGCAACCTTGCTATGCACAGGAGCAGGGAGAAGTTCTTTCTGGATAAATCAGGCATTTGGTCATAGGGCAGCATTTAGCTCTCTCACCATCTCAAGCAAAGACAAAACTGTCATTTTGTTCTCTAAATGCAAACAGCAGCACATTGTCCTACAATGCTGGTGAGTTTTTCATCTTTATAGTAAGTCAAGTATTTTCTTCCCTGCTTGAAAAGTAGAAGCAAAATGCAGGCAACCAACAGCACCAAGATTTAGCACCAGTCCCTCACCCCGAGCTGAGGTCTGGGCTGCCCATCTTCCCAAAACAGAAGAATAATCCTAACAAGTGCACAAGAACACCACAGGTTGATGTCCAGAGTCCCTGGGATCACATATGTGTGTTTTATTTCAGTCATTATTTTTAAATAAAGGGGGAAACTCATAGCTCCAATTGCAGGATCAGCCCTGGCTGCAAGGTTTAAAGAACAAAGGGTATCTGGATCTTCCCGGGCACTCCATGGAAAGACCATAACTGCTGCAGGAAAGGAAGGGCATCACAGCACCCCTACCAAGGCACAAGAGCCACCCACCCACCCCCATCTCAGTGGGACATGCTCCCAGGGAGGAACTGCAGCCTGTCACACTGGTGCAAGATGTTCGTACACCCGACAGCTTCATCCACACTAAGAACTACAACAGTTTAGGAAGAAGTAAAATGCCCCACCCCTAACCAACACTGTCCCATGTGTACGGACTGGCCGGTTACAGTTTGCAAAGAGATGATTTTCCCTTGCTCATTCATTGACAAGGAATGAAAGCCAGCAAAAAGCCCCCACCCATCCCAAACTGAGCCTGGGAAGGATTTGGGAGATCTCAAGCCCAAGATCCTACGCAGAACTAGGCTGACCCCGATAAAAGAATGGGTCCCACAGGGCCTTGCACAGCCCAGTTTTGCCCATCTCCGAGGATGGAGACACCCCCCCTCCCCACCCCACACCCAGGGCAAGAGGTTTTCCCTTGAGCCCCATGGCCCTTGCCTTCAGTGCAGCTTCTGCCTGTCCCTCCACCTCCCTTCTCCTGCAGGAAGAAGTCCAATCCCCAATTCCCTTCGCAAGCCTCGTGCCCCAGCACCCTGCCCGTGGCACGCCAAGCCCAAAACCGCATCCCACTGTCCGTATGGGTGTCATCCTGCTGTGCTGGGGGCCAGCAGGAGCTTTAACCCTGGTCTCGGTGAGCTGAGCAGGGGCTCCTCATCCATCATCCCCACCCAGGAGATGCAGGTTAGGTGATTAGTGTTACAATCGCAACTGAGCTTGAAGTAAAGAAGAGTTGGGGGAAGTGAGAAAGGGCTGGGCACAAGCAGGCTGTCCCAGCACATTCCCTTCTGCCTCATTCCCTGGAAGCAAGGATCACCCATCCCTGCAGTGGTGGCAGAACAGCCCGACTCCAGACATGCCCATCTCCCACTCAAGCGCCACACATGCAGATGCTCCAAGCGTCCATGATATTATGGAACTTTCTGAACTGCCAGGATGAAGAGCGATGCCCCATGCAATGCGTGAGGCCTCTGAAATGAGGCACAGGTTGTTTTGTTGCCTTCCCCCTATTCTTATTTCTTTAATCCATGACATGCACACGTTTCCTGCGCCCCAGTTGCCCCGCACCTGCCTCTTCTGGCCTGTCAGCCACCCCTCCAGCCCCCTGAGCCCAGCCTGCCCCAGCCAGGGAGAAGCTGAGCATCTCAGCCCAGGCTGTAGCCCAGCACGGCCCAGCTGCAGCCAGTGCACACCTCCGGCACCAAACTCCCTTCAGCTATTAGTGGCGAGATGGGAAACGCTCCTATTTTATTCTAGGGAGTGGGGGAGGGAAGAAAAGGGAACACTGTAGAACAAAATTAAGAGAAGAATAGAAGAAAAAATTTGGCAATGCTGTGTAACATTCCTGGAAGGGTTTAAATCCCTGCCCCGTGTCTTCAATGGATGGGCACCAGCAACAGTGCAAGAAGCTTTTTAGCCCCACAAAAAACTGCACTGTAGCCACGGATAGTCTTTTGTAATTATCCTGTAATAACCAAGCTGCTATTTTAAAGTTTAAAGCACATGAAGATCCCTGCATTCCCAGGAGGTAGGAAAGCATTAGCCCCATTTAACAGCTACTGGGAAAGCTGTTTAGGGTACAGGGTGCCAGCCAAGGCCACCCAGAGAGCATGGTGGGGACCAGGCAAGCCCCAAGGGACAGGGCAGCCCCATTCTCGCCCCACAGCACGGTAAGGCAGGGGAGCTGGGGGTGCTGCCCCCGCCTGTCAGAGCGACAGTGAAATGCTTGCTTTGGCAGCTGAAGGCAAAGTTTCCAAGCCAAGCCACGAGAAGAGAGGATAGACTCAAGCCTTTGGCAATGTTTTAATGTTCTTATCATTAAGAAGTTTGTTGATACGCTTGGCTACACGGACATTTTCTTTAGCATAAGTTGCTTTAGCATAAGCTAGTATAAGTTCTGGGTAAATACAGCTAACGGTAAGCAGAGAGCATCTGCTCAGTGCTTTACATCGTCTGAAGCTCAGCATCATAACCCACTTTTTACCGGTGGGGAAGACTGGGAGACAGAAAAATCAAAGGAGCAGAGGCAGGAGGAGACCTGTTGAGTACCACTGGACTGCACAGCAGGACCCAAATCCATGGCTGTGGGTCTGACACCTGGATGACCCCCAAAGCCCCGATTTCAGCCCAAGATCTCCAGAGATGGCTTTAGTTTGTGGCTGCATGCAAAGTTGGGGGGGGGCTAATTGCTGCTCTGCAGCAATGATCCTGTCTCAGTCCCCACATGCCCACACTGGGAATGAGCTCCCATGAGCTGGGAATAACAGCTGCTCCCCTGAGAGCCTCAGGGCACCAAAAAGCACCCTGGACACAGACAGGCACTATCCTAAGGCTCCTTTTCACCAAGCCCATCCTTGCCTGGATGAACTCTGTTGCTAAAGCTCAACTAAACTTTTCAGCCTTCCCACTGCATTTTATAGTACTACCACTCCAAACCAAAGGAATCCTGAAGTGATGGTCCTAACATCAGTCACTGAGCTGCCACTGGAGAGCTTTTGATACTCCTGTCAAAGCAGTGACAAATTGCACTGCTTCTGCATCCATCACAGCAGCAAACCCAGGCTGTTTCTGCAGGGACTGAGCTCCTGTGGTCCTGCTCTGCTGCTCCAGCAGTAGGTCAAGCAGGCAGGGCCGTGTCTGGGAGTTGCTGGACGCATGTTCCTGCCAACACAAGTGAGGAAGACTGTGGGTGGCAGTCACAGAGTGGGTAAAAAGGGGCCAGGACCAACTTCTGCTGCATCAGAACTCAGAGGAAGGGGCCTGGGGAATCAGAGCCGGATGTCAAGAGAAGGCAAAAGGAAGAGGCTTCTTTATGGCTGTGACTGGGAAGCTAGGACAGGCTGAGAGCAATGCAAAGCTGACAGCCATCAGCATGGACTTGCCAACACCCCTACTAAGGAGGGCAGTGAGTCCTCCTCTTGCTTAAATGATCTCTTGCCTTTCTGTTCCCAAACCTCTGGCCCTTTCCTCCAAATTAACCCCAACAGAAAGCTTAGACCTGTATCATCCTACCCCCACTTACCTTCTAGCTTCCAAAAGCAGATAGAAATCATGCAATGGGGTCTGCATTGAGTACAGGGCTATTATGAGTCAAGAATACCAATAAATAGGGATTGACTACATTCAAAAATATATTTCCTACCTTGCTTTGTGGGTTCTGTTCCCTTGAGGGCTGGTCATGGTGACAGTGGCATTTGAAAACGGCGTCTCCGCTGACGCGTTGATGGCTTTGCCGTTGCTCAGCTCCATGTAAGTGCTATTAATGGTGTAGGTCACAACGCCATCACTGTCCTCGTAGTCAACATAGAGGCTGTCAATGTGTGACCCCACGGAGTTGATTGGGTCTCCCTGGGCAAAGATGCTGTTCATGGTCATGTTGAGCACCAGCTCCTTGGAGTCCAAGGTCTTGTCCAGCAGCTTGTCTGTGATAGCGTTCTCCGAAAGGAACTCTCTGGAGGCGAACCTGGGGTCGAAGTCTCTGTTCTCATGGTCTGTCTGGTAAGTAGACCTGGTTACGTTTGAATCTAGATTGGAGCCAACAGGGGGAAACAACAGTGACGACCACAAAATGCATTCAGGCTGGGAGGCAAAAGCAGCCCGGAGCAGCAGGGGCATGCCGGAGCTTGAGCAGCCACCCGGGAGGCTAGAGGCAGGAGTTGGGGTCTTGGGAGGGGGAATCTCATGGGGTTGTACCCCTTCGGGAAGGGTGTGCAGCTTTGCAGGTTTCATCCTGCTACCGTATGGCCAGGAGGGCTCAGCACCTGCCAGCACTGCCCCAAGCAACAGCAGCGGTTAGAAAGGAAGATGCCCTCCCAGCCCCAGAGCCCATGCAGCCATGCTGGGAAAGCACTCAAGGCAGTTTGGGGCTGGGATTGCCCAAGGGACTGGAATGGGAAGGAGGTTGCTGGGGGCTGGGAAGAGGTGGGAGGTGATGGAAGATGTTGTGACAGGGACTTCTGTGCACCCAGGACTCCCTCCTGTCCTTGGCATGAGGCAAAGCACGGCAGGGCACCGGCAGGGAGACCTTACCCATGGCCACCCCCCACCCGCTAGAAACCAGAACCTGAAGGGCAAAGAGGATTTATGAGCAGAGATGTTTTAAAGAACTTTCCAAGGTTTCCAAAAAACAAACCAGCAGAATCACCAGAGGTAGAAAACAGAGCGTTTCTCAACAAGAGCTCTGAGAAGCAGAACAGTGAGGCCCAAGTCTCCTCCTTACCTTGGGGTTGTTTGCCCTTCAGTTTTGGCTCACAGTCAATTGTTTCTGCTCTTTCATAGACCTCATTGGTTTCCTGACCTTTGCTCAAGTTTAAATCTTCCTCCGTGTCCGGTCTTCCAAACACCTGGTTCTCCAAGTCTATCCTTTCCCTGGAGATTTTCCCAAAATAGGTTGCATTGTGCTGGATAAAACCCAATGGCACGTCTCCATCAAACTCTCTGCTTTCTTCACTATCTGACTCAGAGAAGGTGTAGTAGATGGGCTGCAGATTTTTTGAGTGTGGCTTCCTGAGAAGGGTGTATTCAAATGTGATGGATGGATTCTTGCCATTTTGATTCCAAACCTAGCAAACAAATTAAATTATTAGCGGATGCAGTGAGTATATGGCACGCAAAGCTTGTGATTCATCTTGGATTTGACAGTTGGTGAGCATCTACTTCGCCATCTGTTTTCCATCGTATTGCCAACTTCCTACAACTGGAGCACAGCACAATTTTCCAAGGGTTATTTGGCAGTGCTGCCCAGGGGATTAGCCCCAGCTCAGGAACTGGGAGCCGCAGGTCATGCTTCCTACTCTGTCGTTGAGCAACCAGCGACTTGGGAGAGACGCTTCAGAAGTTACTGAGCATTTTTTGTGGTTCTATGGTGAATGAGGAACATGCACACACACCCCTTCAGCTACTACAGACCCACTGGGGATGGGGACTCACAGCTGACACACCACAACATCTTTTAATGGTCCAGTGCCATCCCTTCCCCTTCCACAGGAGCCCAGGCCTACATGGAAGATGGCAGGAGTTGGGCTCTGGCAGGCTGTCCAAAAGATGAAGAAATTAATTTATTTGCCTGGTTTTAGATTGTTTCCTTTCCAGACAGAGTTAGGGTCTAATTTTTGTGCACTTCTCTAAGCTATCTGGCCCAATTTCTTATTTTTACTTTTCCTGCCAGGTAACTTGGCTAAAAATGCGAGGAATTAAAAGAGAAATCCCCCCATGCAGTGCCTGGGGCATCTTCTCCCTGCAGAGAGAGGTTACCAAGCCCACGTTCATTATTCACAGCCCTGCCTGCAGAGAGCCCTGACGCAAATCAAATAGGTTCGTGCAAGGCATTGGGCACAGTCACTGCTCCCACTCCCCTCCTCAAGCTGCCAAGGAAAGCTGCAAAACGCTTCTCTCACGCCTACCCCTTCCTCCGGCCAATACAGACTTTTCCCTTCCCCAGCACCCTCAGCCTTGCAAACGTGAAAAGTCAAAGCACACCATTATATTCAAGCCTTGATTCGTCGGTCCTTGTGCAACAATATACTCTATGCCGGTCTCGTACACGTCCATGGGCCTGCGGTACTTGAACACCGTGCCTGCAATGTTGAAGTTCTTTGGACTGTCAACTTTGTAGTTCCCGTTGAAGAAATAGTACCCAGCTTCATCAGCCACAGCTTCAAACGAGAGAGAAACATCAGTGCCATCACACGTAAGAGCAGAAGTATGCAATATTGACGCATGTTCATGCGGGGGAGAAAATTGTTAGTGTCACAGTAATACAAGTGTTTCTCCTACGTGACAATGCATTTGTCACTTGTCTGCATCACATATCGGGTAAGTATGTGCCCAGAGTTGTAGGCCATGCATCCTCTACATCGCAAGCTCCAGGTATGTGGCTTACGCTAGTCCATGGCTCCGCTCACCCTTTTGGCACCAGCACAGCGTGAACATTTAACAATCCCAGCTCCGCAGACACAAAGAGGGCTGTCAGATAGCCAACAGCAGGTTGTTCCTTGGGAGCACGGAGCTGATGCCATCTCACCCAGCAGTGGCCCAAGACAGGTCATCCAGAGCCGGCCCAGGAACTGTGCTAAATCAAGCCCTTTTTGTTCAAACCTTCCTGCACATGGCCATGAGCCTCTGAGCCAGCAGCATGACGGTGACACGTGGGCTTCTCTTGGGCAAGCCCAGATTTTTCCATACTCCTGAGCAGCTCTGCCACTTCCATCACGGGATGGATGGTGTGGCCACCAACGCCTCAGCGAGGCAATACCTAGGTCACATCTCCTTGGTGCTGTTTTCACGGGGCCACTGCACGTTGCCCAAGCGGGCAGAGATGGAGGGGATCACAGGAGAGGTGAAGTCACTTGGCTACCTGTGACCCGGCACCAGTGTTTGGCACTGAAGTAGCAGTAAGACTGACAAACAGCTTCTGCATTAAAGCTGTCAAAGTGCTGATATACACAGCCCAGGTGCTCACACTGCGGAGAGGAGACACTGGCTGTGACAACGCGGTTGTGATTTACACTGACTCTGGATTTAGCTCATGTCTGCAATAAAACCCCATTCAGCTTCGCATTGGAAAAAGCATTAGCCGGCACAGGCATGCAATCTAGGGAAGTACCAAGAGGTTATACACACCCAGAACATCTGCAGATTTTTTCCGTTCCACTATCTGGATATCCCTTGCTCCAGCGGGAATGTGCGTTACCAGAGAATAGCCTATGGGAAACTACAGATTAATGAAAGGAACTTGTAACAAATAATCTGAATGACACACTCCATAGTCAATACCGCAGTGTATCAAGCAAATGGCCTTGAGCCAGAATTATTTAAGGAGTTATGGATTAAAAAAGCTGATGTTGATAACTGTTAGGCTGCAAACAGCACCTTATCAATAATAGAAAATAAACGTGTGAACCCTGCATCCTGGTTTATAGTGGAAAAACACAACAAAGGAGGAGGAAAGGATGCAATCCTTACATGCAAATATACCATGTTTATCTTAGCTGGTGTAAAGGAAGATATCTGAAGACTGCTTTGTTAGCCAGAGAAGCTGTCCTGTGGTTCAGCATTGCACCCTGTGCTAGCCAGTCCTCCCAAAACCCCAGTGAGAGATTACAACTTGTTTCTCCTCCAAGCCCCCTTGGCTCAGCAATAGGTAAGAGATGGGACAAGTTCTCCTAAGGCCAAAGGTCCTGCACTTGCTCCATCTTAAACTGATCCTCAGAGAGCATTAAATCACTGCTCCCGAGTTAGATCGCTATATTTAGGACAAGTAGGTCCTGTTGCTTTACCTCACACTAATTTTGGAAATCCTGGTCTTTCAAAAACATCCCCACTTCCTGTTATTACAAATCGTTTATTTCTAGTCTTACTGGGTCATGAGAAAGACTACTAAAATAGATGCCAGCCTCTTGCACCACGCAGCGTCATAGACCTCAGGCTTCTGACGAGCACCATGCAAAGTTACTGGTTTGCTTTAAGGAAGGCTTATTACATTAATACACATGGGAAAAACTGAAGCAGGGCAGTTGGCGAGAGCTGAAAGCACTTTTGAAAAATAGCCCTCGGACACAAATAAAGCAAAAGGTCCCCAAAAGCCTTACCAAGATGAGAATTTCCTTTCCGGTAACTGCCGGTCACGTGAGTGCAGCTGCTCCCATCTCCTTGGCAAACTCCACATTTATCCAAGGTGTGGGTGGAAAAGAGAATGCCATCACATCCAATCGGCTACAAAACGCACAAACAGAGTGCTGAGGGTCAGGCAAATGTCGCACCCAGCGTAGTTTTCTGAATGCTACTAACAATATTTTTGCTATAATGTTTAACAACCTCACATTTTCCAGACACGCAAACCCCTCGGAAATCAGTGTATTTGCAGGATGTTCCATCCCGAGCCTGAACCATTAACTGTCTCTGACCATCCACAGTGGTGCAATGGAGGTCACAGGGCTTGCTAGAAATGTGAACATAGTCATCTAAGGGGAAAGGATATAAAGATATATTCAAAACAGCAGAAACATAATAACTTTCATCCTACCAATGTCAGTGAAACTCTGCCAAGCTAAACAACAGCAGCAACAGCATAATTGCACAGCAGCCAGCAGTTCAGAAGCTACCATCTCTTGTGTTCCAGGCTGGACAGGAGATCGCGCTTCTGACAGCGGGACAGCCCGCTGCTGCAACCCTTTGCACAGCCAGGCAGTCCTCTCTGCCACCCGGAGCAGATGCAGGCAGTGATGCCAGCAGCATGGCTAACGTCAGCCCAGGGGATGCACCGCAGCAGCAGCCGCTGTGTTGTGCAAGGACTTGCAGCAGGGATACAAGTACACAAAAACGTAGGCAGGTTCACATATCAACATCTAATACATGAGTTAAATTAACACAGATATAAATACATATACAATTAAGAATGCATTCAAAACCACAGCAGCTTAAAACATAAGAACTTTTCCATAAACATTCACCCAAGTTGGACTTAATTCGCCCTTTGCTTTCTGCAGGCAGCCAGCTGGCTGCATCCACTGGCACAGTAGTCCCACATTTTATAACATCCACAGGAAGCAAATGACAAATTCATGTTTGCATCAGAAACCCAAGGCTAAAAGTGTTGAACTCCGCCAACTAGCGAGCGGTCATATACCCACTGGCCCGCGTGCCCATCACTGTCAAAACATTATTCTGCAAATCCCCCAGGAGCCACGTGAACGCCTGCTAAAAAACAAAACAATTCACTGTAACTATTCCGGTGAATCATCTTGAAGAACAAATATATGTTTAAAGAAATTTGTCACCTTGCCGTAGGAAAGGGACAACAGCAGCCAAGTCGCTAACCAGCCTGCCATAGGCCAGCTCTTACCACGCTGACCCTGCCAAGGCGGCTGGCGAGAGAGGGGCTTGTTTCACATCAAAGGAGGCAACAAGTGATTTCATGAAGTATAACTGTTCTTAGGTATGTACAGAGACCCCAAAAATAAGACAGTTGCATTAGATCCCACCTCTGTTTTTAGACACCCAAACGGCACTGTGAATCCAAAGAACCAGCACTCAGGAGCTTCCTCCACAGGAGGAAGGTCCTGGGTTCCCAATAGCTCTAAAGATTGGCCACGATTTTTGTTTAATGCTTGATTTTGATGGTTGTTAGGTGCCTAAAGATTAAAGAAAGTCTCAGTCTCCGACTCCCAAGTTATTTCTGCAGTTCTGTCACTCACCCTGGGTGACCAAACCGATTAACTGCGCCGTGGTGACATTTGACAGAGCACATGGAAGGTGTGGGAGTGAGCAAATGTCACCGAATCCCAACGCAGCCAGTAATGGCCCCAGCTCAAAGGACACTTGTTTGGGTGAGCCAAACTCTCCCTGCCAGCACAGTCCATCACCCCATGCTCTCGCATCCTCCTCCAGCCTTTCAGCTCTCTGGTCCTCAGGAGTTGTGACCAACACAGGCTACAGCCATAAATTCATGTTATTTTATTTTTAAGCTACCCTGCAGCTGCAAAACACACCTCTGAACTCAGGAGACAACTGATGGTGTCTCTGAAAAATCACTTTAGAACAGCAGAGGAGCCGCCTTCCTGCAGGCCATAGCATCATAACTATCAAAATATTTTGGCTGAGCATTATGAAACACACAAAGAATGTCTTGTTACCAGGATATAAAGGTTTCCATTGATACGTTCTGCCGTTATACACGTGGGAATTAAATGATGAACACTGCTCCTCTCGAAAGCTCCTTCCGTTCGCAGGGCACTCCTAGAACGGGATACATTAATATCCTGATGAAGACAAAGCACAGGAAAGCTTTCTGGCACATCTCGACCGGCTGCAAGGAGCGTTTCCATTGCCTGCTCTGTCCAGAGCCACATCCTCCTCCCACTGCAAGGATGGCCAGGGAACAACCACCCCCTGAGAGATGTTATAAGAACCACCCGCTGGGTTTTATGGCCCCCAGTACAAGCAAAAGGCTCAAAGCCCTGACACAATGGTGATGGGCACCAAAGGAGGGAACTCTGTTTGCTTGGAGGAGCAACAGAGTGACAGCTATGAAAAAGGCTCCCTCTCTGAGGGGCCCAGGAATGCATCACACAAAGCAAGCATGACTTTCCACGGTTTGTACCGCGTGTTCCCAGTGAGAAAAAGGATATCCTTACTTGTACTTTGCAGAGCTGGTATCTTTTGGATGTTCCAGTGCAAGTTTTATTAGCCAGCCCACTCACTGACTTTCTTCTGAATAAAGAAATGATGGTTAGACGGGGGTCAAAGCCTCCAATTCCCTTCTTTTAAAATACAATTGTCCGCTGCAGAATAAGATCCTCCCCCATGCAGCAGAGCCACACAGAGATCTAGCAATGGTCTCCCTGGAGTGGATAGCAAAGGTCTCTCTGGCTTTGTTACCTGCAGCAGGAACTATTTGTATTGTAGCACCCTAGGAGGTATCATGGGGACAAGGTTTGCAAGGTGCCTTCTGGCAACCACACAGCACAGAGAGGGCACAGCCACGCAGAGAGCAGCCAGGATCAGTCCCCAACCAACCCTGCACCACCGTCCTTGTTTGTGTCCAGAAGCCTCAAGAATTGGCTTATGCTACATCTGCTGCCCGGCTGCACTAATCCCTGAAGGAGAAACCTCAGGGCCAGCACAGGAATAGCTTGGCTGGTCCTCCCAGCAGGGATTCCCAGGGCACAGCATCCTCACGGCAGCACGCTTGGGGCACACTTACCTTCTGCACAAGCAAGGTTTGCCAGGCAACACCCTCTCACCAGTGCTTATCTGCTGAGTGACTGCCTTCTGGATCACGTCTACCTCCAGCAAGCTGGAAGTCCCCAAACCCTGGCAGGTGGGTGCCGTACCTCTGCCGCAGGCAGTGCCTCTCCTGCGACTTGACGCCTCCACCGCAGGTCCGGGTACAAGCCGTCCACTTGGTCCACTCGCCCCACCAGTACGCAGTGACGTCTGCCCCTTCCTCCAGGCTGTTGGAGGTCTGTGTCAGGTCCTGCTTGAAGCATCAGGGGAGACAAGCAGCAGTCAGCATTCACACCACAGAGCCTCTCAAGGGGACCGAGTGCATCCCCTGCCCGAGCAAACAGGGAATTTCCTTTTCCATCTGAAGTCAAGTCTGAGATTTCCATCTTGCAAGAAACCCTACATTTCTCCAATTGTGTTTTCATAACAAATTGGAATGAAATGGTAATATTTGGGATTCCTCGGGCGAGGAAGCGTTCATTGTTTCGCTCAGTTGGCAAAACCGAGCTCCCAAACAACCCTCAACCCCCCAAGCCTTTTGGTGCCCTCCGACTCTTGCTCCACAATGAATTCAAGGAGCTGAAGAACTCGTTGCAGCCAAAAGCTTCGCTGGAAGCTTAAGCAAACCCTTGCAAACCACTCTGCAGCAGGACAGCATGCCAGTTGATGCCAGCAGGCTGGAGAAGGCCTAGTGGCATTTGAAAATGGAGCACGTGATTTGTCACTTCAGGAGGGCCCTTTTCACCCCCAGCCAGCACAGGCAGCAGGGTGACCATACACCACAGGCAGAGGAGCTGCCCCACCAGCAGCGTCACCGACACATCTGTGCTGGGTGAGGCATTCACATCCCTTCCCAAGGGGCACAGAACCTCCTAGTGGGGTCCCAGCTATTGGTCATATCTGGGAGGGATGTATTTTTCCATTCAGAATCACCTGCTGGTCAGGGGGTTCTATTAATACTGTGTTTCTTGGGAAAGGGAGAATACTGTTCCATGCAAAATAAATGAAAGTTCCAACCACTGAGCAACAAGGAGACCGTTCTCACCCAAGAGCAGGGCATGGCCCTTCAGAGCCTTGGAAGTGATCCATGCACGCTCTTTGCCATGGATGGTACAACTTAGGTTAAGCCCAAACTAAGGAGCTAAGCCAAGTCATGCATCCTCACACTTGCTGGAGACCCAGCACATGCACAGACCAGTCCTGCAAGTCCCAGGGTTTACCCACCCCAGACACCCCCGTGACAAGCTCCGTGCCATCTGAAAGCCCAGAGACCTCCCCAGCAAGGCAACAACCTCACCTGAGCTATCACGAAGACAACGTTGCCCACGAGGAGAAGGGCCAGAGTGCCTTTCAGCTGGGATCGCGCACCGATGGAGATGCTGCTCCACCTCCACTTAGCTATCTTCATCCTAGAAAAGAACCAAACATGGCACTAAGCACAACTCCCATCCAGCCCCATTGTCCGTCGAGAGCGGGGGCTGCCGTGCAGCCTGGGTCACACAGCCCACGTCGTCTTCAGCGCTCCCGGTCAGCTAAGGGACACCGGCCACCAGTGACCGTGAGCGCTTGATCCTGAAGTTATAATTAGTGGAAGCATTAACATGGTACAGGTTTGCATCCCATCACGGTTGCTCTCTCCTGAACAAGGACTCTGGACTGGTTCCCAGTGGCTTGCACCTGATCCCACCAGTGCGAGCTGAGGCTCCAAGCCCGCCTCGGAGGAGAGCGTGGCTGACGCGGAAGCAAAGCGTTGCGCGAGAGGCAGCGAGTACCAAGAAGTGTCCTGAATCTATAAAAGCAGGGCATTTGAATATCCCCATTTACAAAACTGCTCCTAGAAGAATGAAATGAAAGCCTTCATTTAAAAAAAAAAATGCAATTAACAGCCATTATTTTTCCTTTTTTCATTTGTTCCACTCCAATTCCCACCGATTCCCAGGGAAGAAGCCTGTTCTTATAGAAAAGAAACCACCCACAGTTAAAGAGCAGAAATGAAGTATCCCAAGTGTCAGCCTTTCATCTCTTTCACCATCTGCCTCATGAAAGAGAGTAACCCCGAATGGCATTTTCTTAAATAAAACCCAGCTCAAAACCACAATACATGTTATTGTGAACCTCACTGCAAGAGCCAGAAAGGAGCAGGTTTCAGGAAATCATGCTTCCAGGCAATCAAAACAGCTCATGTCTGTAACAAAAAGAAAAACCATATTCTCCCCTAAGCTAATTTCCCTTGAAAAGTAACTAGGCAGTTATCTTTGGGAAGTAGGGAGGTGGGAGAGGGGCTGCTCCCGGGGAGCAGGGGCAGGACTGCAGCATAAAGAGCTTCTTTCCTACCCCTTTTTCTGCTGCCAAGGGCTTTTGTGGCAGTTTTGGAAAGGCAGAATTACCAGCACGGCTTTGTATCTGCCTTACAGAGACTACCCCGAGTGCAGCTCCCCAACCCCTCCGCGCGACCGCCCCGGGGCTGAGAGGTCCCGCGCTCC
>NW_010260242.1:0-8248 GCF_000690775.1 Eurypyga helias
GGAGCGGGCTTGGAGGTTTGGCCGCGCTTGTGCCGCAGCCTGTTCGCCGAGCCTGGCGATGAGCGGCCAACTTGGCCTTTAAACTTGGGCTGGTTTAAATCAAGGAACAAAGGGCGGCCTCCCCCCGCCCCAAAACAGCACCCCAGCTCCCGTCGCTGTCGCCTTCCCTCCGCCGTCTCCAAACGGCAACAAAGAACCAAAAACAGCAACAAAGAACAAAACCAGCAGCGGCTCTTAAAAGTTTTTTGAAGTGCAAAACTACCCCAGAACATAAAGGGGGCTTGGGGCTGCAATTGCTGTGCTCCCGTAATCAAAACCAGTTTTTAATTAGGAGTAGCGTAGTTCGCTCGAAGCCCTTTGGAAAGAGAATGAAAACTTGAACGCCAGCCAGCTGCACATAAACAGAGTGCCTTGCTGTTCCCGTTTGCTTCCACGATCTTGTGCGCATCGGGCCTCCGAATTAACAGGTCGGATCGGCAAAAAGAGAGAGCGTTTATTAATGTCCTACATCTTTGTGATGGGCTCCTGCCTGGGAAGGCGGAATCTGTTGGATTTCTTATGAAGATGTGCCCCGGTGTAGGTTTTGCTGTGATTTTGATGGGGCCACGTTCTTCACCTGCAGAATCTGCTGTCATCTCCAAGCCAAGGGGCCACTGCGAGATGTTTTCCAGTGGCTTCTTCCTGATAGAGCAAGGGATTCAATTTCACACTTTACTGCATGTATAAAACTTTGACCAAGGTGTTTTAAGTCCTTAGAACAGTGTGCCACCAGCAAACGAGACAGTATCGTTACTCAAATTGCCTGCAATCATGGGAAATCCATTAGGTGATCCGTGTGCCTAGATGTTCCTAGCGAGAGTGCCATTCTCTAGGAGGCAATGGATTCCCCCAGCCCAGCTTGAGCTGTGGAGTTCCTTCCTGACCCCAGGTTTGGTGATGAGTTTGACACTGAGCACACAAGCAAGACACGAGCTCTGAGTTCCAGGAAAAGGGTTTTTTCATACTACCTTGGATGATGTTCCTTACCACCCGGGATGATGTTTGTTTCCAGGTAGCCTACCAATTCGGGCTCATCGGTCCAACTGCTAAACAAACAAAATACATCTGGCTAATTGTACGCTGGGGAGCAAATCCTCTTGATCCTGCCAGATACTGACGGAAGCGTGTTATTTGACGATGGTTTCCTTAACGCAGAGCTGTAAATTCTTGCAGCTGAGGATGAGATACAGGATCTGCCTTAACTTTGCCCAAGTGCTTGCCTAGAAATGAGACTTGTAAACATTTAACCAGGTCAAAAGGTGGTCTGGTCTCACAGTAGCTACTTCTAAGTCCTCGCAGTGTTGTCAGGGAATGAACACGCCTGAACAAGGCTTAAACCAGTCCTAAAATAGCATGCTAGGAGCGGATGCTCTGTACAGATGAAAATTCCAAAAGCCAAATGAGTGCTCCTAAGGGACACAGAGCCTTTGACGTTCTCCTTGACACATTTCCATCTCTTCTCAGCAGAACCACAGAGCTACACCTACCAGTGTGCAAAGTTCTTTCGAATAAGCTGCTTTTTTTGAGCTTGCCTGTTTTAGGGCATAAATAAAAGCAGATCTGAGTACAATAGCATCATCTGTAATTGCAGTAGAAAAAGCTATGCAATCCATGCAGGATTAACAGTATTGAAACATTTTATGTCATGTAGCTGTAGAGGTTGTTGGATCTTCGAGTCTGGGAATTTATTCTCAGATCTTGCACAAAAAAGGGAAGTGAGGGCCATTGTAAAACTTGGTACCTTTGAGGTAAGTGCAAGATGGGCTCTTTGAACTTTGCCTTCTCTTAATACAAAAGCATTCTAAGTGAATCTTTCACCGCCCCCTCCAGAAGCAACTTCTGCCCATGCAATTCTTTGGAGAGAAGGGGAAAAGTAAACCACATCTGTCAAATGTATTATTCATATTGCTTTATTGCTGGAAAACCCCTAGCTTCGAGTGAGGTTTCAAGGCAATATGAGAATATGTATATGAGTGAATTCTGGGACATTGAAAAGAGGTCACATCTCTAAAACAGCATATATGGGACATTTGTTTTCCCCTCTCCGGTATCTTTACAGACGTTGTGTTTGTAGGACATTAAACAGACCTGGATTGCAAGTGTGAATGTGCAAAACATTACATTTTATGAAGCTTTTTTGTGTGAAGAAAGTCCTGGGAGGTGTTCTGGACTGAAGTAAAGGGGAAGCCTAAAGAATGGAAGAGGATGAGCGGAATTGCACATTCAGAATTTTATTGAGAATTCTTAAATGTTTGAGCTAGAGACTAAGCCAGTTGATAATAATGAATAAAGCCCAAAACTCTGAAATGTCCAGAAAACAAAGATTCATGGAACGATCTTTGGGGCTCAGTCTGGTTCTTCTGTTCATCCCGGCATGGTGTCATGAAGAATCTGCCATCGCAGGATTTCTCTCAAGTAGATAATCTTCCTAGGGCTTATTACAGAGGGTTTGCTGATGACGCGGTGTAGAAATACTCGTATCTCCCCTAAATTTGCTCAGTAACATCTGGTGTAGACTCTAATAGGAAATGAATTGGGGAAGGGAGGAGAGGAGGATGCCGGTAGGGGAGGTATCACAGGAGCAATAGTGATTGCTTTTGCAGAAGGCAGTGGTCTTGTGCACTAGCGTATGCTACGTAAAAAGGAGGCTGAAAATCAGAAGTGCTAATCCCGGCTCTGCATAAATCACCTGTCAGTAGTATTGCCTGTTGTGAAAGTGGCTCCCTGCTTACTGTAGGCGACCCTTCCAACTCTGCTGCTGCTGTTGGGGTGGTGCTTCTATGCCATCGTTCTTGGCCAAAACACAGGATACTCTTAGTGAAGGTTCTCGGCCCATGTTTAATTTTCCACTTCACTTGCTGTCACTACAATAGGGTATTTTATGACCCAGTTTCCCAACAAACAAACAATGTGTGGTATTTGAACGTTTCTCCTGACAATAGATCTTCGGCGAGCCAGAGATGGTTCTGAGCGAAGTCGAAGTCTTCAGACGTTTTGTGGTGTCCGTTCCATAGATTATGTCCTCCCCAAAACTCTTTGGGCCCTCGGTAACCCTCGGGCTGTTGCTCCCTTCTTCTGGGGTAGGTGGCAACCTTTTATTTTAGTTTAATTTTTCCTTGGGGTGCTCAGCTCAGCACATCATTACCACAGACAGCCTTGTGCACGGAAGCTGTGGGTTCGCCCATGTGTGTTGTAGCTGACCTTTGGGTGGCTGTATCTGCTGAGAGTTCAGTGCGAAAGTGCAAACGTCAAGAATTTTAAAAGGAGCAGCTTTCTGCATTTGTTCCTTATGAGAACATTATTGCTTCGCACTCTAAAATCAATGTGTGGGGTTTTTTTTCCAGTTTAGCTTAATCTTTTCCAAAGCACACTAAAATAGGCACTTTTAATACAGAGTAAGAGGGTCCACCTGGGAAATACTATTGAACAACTAATGGGCACTATTTTTCCATATACAAAAAACCTTAGATTTTATGCAATTCATGTTAGATGTTTCTGAAACAGAGATGTTAGCTTTACAGTTGCTATACTTTGCATGTATATGTACATAAATACTATATAACACTTATGTACTAC
Source organism: Eurypyga helias (assembly GCF_000690775.1). NCBI lineage: Eukaryota > Metazoa > Chordata > Aves > Eurypygiformes > Eurypygidae > Eurypyga > Eurypyga helias. Next base: position 3,616 of record NW_010260242.1, read on the forward strand.
ATGTATGCTAGCATGCACACTAATAAATAGCCATTTGTTTATTGTTTTGCTGTCAGGAAAGCAGGTTTTCCTATTTTATGGGACATGTCTGTAGATGGATATTTTGGGGTTGTTTGGTTTTGGTTTCCTTTTTTCTTGGAAGAGCTTCCTTATTGCCTTCCTAACCTTCCTTACCACTAGGGAAGAAAGAGCAGTCTTTGTATTTCCTGCGTTTTCCGTGATGCAACTAGGTCATTAAATCAACCAGCTTCTGATGTCTGTCAGAGCATTCAGGATTAAGGCATGATCCTTCAAAGAGGACCAGAAGTAAAAAAAAAAAAAAAAAAATCCTGGCGTACTGAATTCTCTCCCTGTTCTCCCTGACTTTGGTAAGATTTTAATGAAAGGCCACCAAATCTCTGAAAACCCTCCAGCTTCAGGCACAAAGGTATCTGTTACTTGGCTTTATGGGTACCTGCAAGCACAAATTCAGGGAAATTGAGTTTATGTAAACAAAATTTGTGGCAGGGGTTGTTCATGAAGAACACTCCTTAGGAAGTCTTGTGGCCGGTGTCAGTCCCTGCATCCTTTTACGCAGGGAATCTGTGCTGCTGGTTAAGTAGTGCAGCTTCCTGAAAGTAAGATCGCTGTGGTCTTGAGATGTTTGGCTCCCAAAGTTGTTCCGTGGAGGTTGCCAGCAATTGAGAAAACAATACAAAAGAAAAAAAACCCAAGATCTTAAAATTTGTGGTGCACCTCTGAAAAATCTCTCGTTGTTTTGAAGTAAGTTTAGGGATTTGGAATTACAAGTTAGAAAATTTGAGTGATCTGGAAGGGGTGAGCCCCATCCCCTCAGCGATGGAAACGAACCTGTGGGACAGGGGAGTTCTGTCAGTGGTCTGTATCTCACTTCCTTTTCTGCTTCTCATCACTTCCTGACCTGAATAACAAATAACAAAGCTTTGATTTGGAAATACAGCCATTTCCCAGAAGAATGATATTTAATATTTCAAACAGGATGTATTCTACCAGACCTTTGTGATAACTGCTTTGTCAGTTGTTTGTGTCATTTAGGTTTTTGTCTGGCTGATGTCCGTCCATACCATCCCGACGTATATGATCTCAGTGTGGGGATAGGCAGTGCAAATACTTTACTGGCTTCTGAATAGTTTCTGTTTTCAGATTAATAAATCTATACTTGGCTGAGGCCCCTTGCCCTAAAAGTGTATAGTAAAAGTGTAAAGAGAACTTTTTTTTTTGCTAACATTGTCATGTGGCAAAGTCCATAATTAGATAAAGGTTTATATAGTGAAGTATCTAGAAAAAGCTATTCCGTGCTATAATGTATTGTTATAGTTAATGCCATAAATCCTACTCTTATGTTCACTTCTTATGATGCAATACTTTTTTCTTTCTGATAAGCTTTAAGAAACTAGTTTGGATATTTAACGCTGCGTCGTGGTATGAAAAATACCACTCAAACAGGGGCTGTTGGAACCGAAAGTTCTGTTCAGTGGGAAAAGCTAAAGTTCAATTAATTCATTTCTGAAGATGTGGATTGAGATGAAATGCTGAACTCTCTGTAAAAACAATCATTTAAGAGAAAATGTTCTTGAAATCAATATTTTCAAGGGAAATGGTTTTAGACTCCTTCCATTATAACGAATATTTAATCCAACATACAAATGTCTATTTCAATAAAAGTTTAATTTCAAAATAAAATGTGTATATATGGGCTTTTTTCCTAAGTATTTTAATGACATGTTTACTGTTGCAAATGTAATCTAATAGTTGTGTTTTTATAGGCTCAAATAAATCCATTTTCTTTTGTTGTTAGTGTGGTGTTTTCCTTTTTTTTTCTTTCTCATCAGCAATTTAATACATTTTGATGCTAATGGTAATTTGATGGGCAGGTTGTAAGAGTGCTAAGCATATATAACTCCAGTAATGTTCTCTGTTAACTCCTCTGCAGTTGTGATTCTGGAATATTTGTCAGTGTTTTCCGGCACATTTTCTATCCGGTAGCTGCTAGCTGCAGGCCCCAAATAGCTTACATACAAAGAAAATAGTTCTGTGCTTCTTGGGATGTATCTTTGAAAGCAAATACTGCTTTTTTTTAAGTCACAGTCTTTTTAAATGTTCTGTATTCTGTGCTTCCAAAAAAAAACATTATGGTGTATTTCAAACATAGGAACTACAGCTGGGATAAGTAACGGTGTGTTCTGTTAGCTATTGCATATGTTCGGTTTCCCCCCACCCCATGCTATGGTTGCCAAAGGTTAGCATTATCTGTTTTTAGTCTCCTGATCCATGTGAATAATGCAGCATTCATTTTCTTCCTATTTATGTACTGCTTTTTATCCCCAGTGGAAATTACTTTGAATCTGCAGATGAAAAGCATGCTAATTTATAAAACTCGGGTATCTGTCCCAATTTTACAGAAGTGGTAAACCAGAGGAATGAGATAATTAATAAGATTGAGCTCTGCAATGAAGTCAGAAATGGCTTTGCAGCAGCCATCACGTGGCCTAGGGTTTGGCCCACAGTGAACATACAGAGGGACTCCAGCTCCTGTCCGAGTGATCCGTGCGTCATCTACAAGCAAGGGTCCTTTGTGCGACGGCCGTACCAAATTCACCGTGATAAAACCAGCAAAATTTGCCCAACGGTTATTTTAGAGGTCATGGATAAACTAAGTTGGTATTTTGTTTGCCCTTTCCGTATAGCGTCAGTGTGCTTGCCTATACAAATATTTTTATAAAGTTTACACCTTACTAAGTATGTATTATTCATATATATATACGCACACATAAAAATAAAACCCACAGGCATTTTAAGAGTAGAGTTCCTTGAATGCAAATCCTTGGATAATTAGTGGCTGTCTTCCTCCTAGGGTTCAGCCAACTCCTGTTTTTGATGGCGGCTTTCTGCTGATTCGGGGGTGGAATGAGAGGGCGGAGTGACTGCAGAAAGCGCACGCTGGGGAGATGATAACTGGGAAGGGGGCAGTGATCTGTGGGGTGGATCTCACATGGTTGCTGAATCACAAAGGTCTAGTAAGTTATTTACTTAAAAAGATGTGGTCTACGTAGAAAGCCCTTGAATTTACCCCTTGGAAAATGCCGTACCCGTGGCAGGGTGGGAGGCTGGGCGTGCTTTTTCGAGGTTGCAGCGGTGCAGTGGGTTGGCTTGCCCGAGGTTTGCAGTTTTGGGTCGTTCTCTCGGAACACGGGCCAGCGCCGTGTTTCTGCGGGGTGTGATGCAGCCGGGTGCTGGGTGTTGGGGTGTGCGCTCCACTTCAGGCTTTGAATGGCCTAATTGCAGTGAGGCCCTTTACATTGTTAGAGCAGTTTCTTCCAGAAAGAGGGCTTAATTAAATGTAAGTCTTTCAAGGTCAGCTCTTCCCTGCCGATACTTGTAAGTGCTACAATTAAGTGCCATTCTGTATTTGCATGTAGAATGGTTTCCACTCGGAGAACTCTCCTTGCTGTGCAGGTGCTTAAGTCACTGATACATGTATTAGCAAGGTACGTTTGTTTGGGGACAGGGCTGTCGTTCACAGGAACCCCAACAGGCTACAGTAAAACAAAACCTTGTGAATTTTGGAAATAGCAAATGCTGAGTCCTGTATCTGGAGGACGCTCATCCCCTTCGTCAGGGTGTGCTGGGGACTACCCTGCTAGTAGGCCGCTCTGCTTTCTCAAGACCCAGGGCCTGTGTTGGACAGTCAGCTGGGCACGACTCACTGGCATCGCTGAAGGCTGAGAGCTTTCGGATCAAAAAGGCATTGACAAACCGGTGCCAGTCCAGCAGCGGCCACCCCGATGGTCGGGGGCTGGAGCGCGTGCCCTGTGCGGAGTGGCCAAGGGGATGGGGCTTGTTCAGCCTGGAGATGAGGCGGCAGTGGGGGAACTTCACAGCAGCCTCCCGGCACCCGGGGAGGTGACTGAAAGAGGTGACAGTGGCCATAAATTGAAAAAGGAGATCTTCTAACTGGGTATAAGCAAAATATTTTTCAATCTGAGGAGAGCTGGATGCTGAGCAGGTTACCCAGAGAAGCTTTGAAGTGGCAGGCCTTGGAGGTTTTCAAAACCTGACTGGACAGGAGCCCTGAGGAACCTGGACTGGCTTCAGAGGCCACCCTCCCTTTGAGCAAGAGCCTGGACTAGAGACCTCCCGAGTGGTTTCTGCGATTCTAGGAACTGAGACACGGTGTTTGTACCTTGCTTGAGATGACATACCATCTGTGGCTGAACTGGGAATAGTTATTAAATTCCGAGGCTCAGTGGTGCATATGTGCATGCTAATGAGATCTCTTGGGTGAAAGAGCCAACACCGCTTGGGAAAATAGCCTTGAGAGAAATCTAGGTTAAATCCACATAGCGTTCCATCGTGCTGATGTCTGAGGTTCAGGCAGTCGTAGGAAAAAAAAGCAGAGAAATTTCAGACGTGAGAAGTGAGCAGGATAAGGAAGAGACAGGAACTGGAACAATCAAGGTCAAAAAGATAATTTAGTATTGATCCGTTTTAAGTGGAATAGGAACCTTCTGAGTTCCTGTTTTCAAACATTGATCTAATTCAGGATAAAGCAATGAGAAATATTGCATTTAAAGTCACAGCTTTATTTAGTATAGTTTTCATAAGTACGGTGGAA
>NW_010260243.1:0-1309 GCF_000690775.1 Eurypyga helias
ATGCAGGCAGGGATGCAGGGATGCAAGGATGCAGGCAGGGACGCAGGCAGCGGGACACAGGCCCCATCCCACACCCACCCCTGGCCCCGCTCCCTCTGCCATCGCAGCCACCTCACCCAGGGACCCAGCACGGCCGCGCCGCTGCCCCCTCCCAGGGGCTGCACTGGCTGGGGGGGTTCCCTCCGGGGGGTTGCACGGGCGGCGGGGCTCCCTGCCGTTGCCTTTCCAGCCTTTGGCTTTTCCATCGGTTTCCTCATTTGGGAAACGTGGGAATTTGCTTTCTCCAAGCAAACCAACCAGGAGCAGCACCGGGTGCTCAGCCATGGCACAGAAAACCACCCCCCCCACACCCCCCTGTCTCCAGGGCTCGGCTGAGCTGTGTCTCTTTGGGGGGGGCCATGGGGGGGTTTGTGCACAGTTTGGAAAACCCCGAACCCCTGGTGCCAAGGCCAAGCCCGGGTTTATAAAACTGCCGGTACCGGCGGCAGCAAAGAGGTTTTTCTCCCGGTGGCTCCCCCCAGCCCTTCGCTTCCAGCCACCTCATCCCAAAGCATCCCGGCCCCTTCCCCTGCCAGCCAGGGCGTTTGGGCAGGGGGAGCAGGTCAGCCGGTAAAAAACAAACAGAAATCCCTTTCCCCACCCAACTGCACGACTATTTTTGCCTTTTTTTTGCACAGGAGCAGCAGCAACAAACACCTTTTTGCTCTTACCCGCCACGCTCGCACGGAGACAGCGTCCACTTCGCCCTATAGAAGGGTCGGGGATTTTCCCATGTCCGGAAGCGTGCTGTGCATGGACACGGCTGGCTGAAAGATGCACCAGGAAGTTCCCATTCTCATCCCAGTTTAGACCAGTACAGGACTGGGTCTGGACTGGAGGAGTTCCGCGCGGGTCCTGCCCTCCCAGCATCCTCGGGAGAGTCGGCAGAAGCAGCTGCTCCAAGTCCCGCATCCAACATCCACCTTTTTCTGCACATCCGAGCTACCCCGTCTTTCCCAGGACAATTTCTACCCTCCAGGACACCCACTTGGCCTCTTCCCTTCAAAAAACCCCTCCTAACATCAGGCCTTGTTTTGGCGTTACCCTTTCCGTTCCCCTCCGGAAGCTCCGCAGGTCTCCCAAACAGCGACGGAGGAGCGCAGCCAGCCAGCCACGTACACAACACCCCATTTCTCTCTCCCACCTCCAGTTTGGGGTGAAACGGGGCTGTTTCAGGTCCCTGGGCACACCGGTCCTGCCCCCACACACGGCCCAGGCAGGTTGCCATGGAAGTGATGCCAAGGTTGAAGGAGCTGTGGAATAAACCCGG
>NW_010260243.1:1347-1593 GCF_000690775.1 Eurypyga helias
CGCCTGCTTTGCTGCAAAAGATGGGGGAAAAAAGCAAAACCCAGTATTTTTACGAGGAGAAACGTAAGTGGCAGCACCCGCCGCGGGCCAGGGGCCACCCCAGGTTAGGGACCACCAGCAAATAAAGTTGTTTTTTTGGATGTAAAAATAACTGCAGGTGCTGCCCCCCAAGCGCCGGGGTTTACACCTTCCCGCTCGGGTCGTTCCCTGAAGACCCCAAAGGGGAAGGAGCTGGGTCTGACCAAG
>NW_010260243.1:1663-2242 GCF_000690775.1 Eurypyga helias
GCGAAGATTCTCTCAACAGACAAATTGTTGAATTTGGGCCTTTCGTCAAGTCAAGCTTTTTGCCCTCGTTTCCTCCAGCTTGGCAAACAACGCAGGGTTTACGCTCCCTCTGGAAAAGGCATGAGGACACCAGCCAGGAATTTGGGGTTTGGGCCAGCCGAGAGGCCAAAGGCATCACAGAATTAAAAGGACAGAAATTCATCCGCAGAAAACACATAAAATACCCCAATAAAATGCCAAAGGGCACACAATGGATTTTAACACCCACCCAAACCCCCCCACCGGAGCAGGGCCGGTCCTCACCCGACGTGGGTACTTGGAGCTGGGCGTTGTTTGCTTTTCAAAAGCCAGAGTTAGTCCAAAATAATGGCGATGATAAAAAATAACTACTTTTGGTGAGTGTTTGCCCCTGTGTGCGTGGGGAGCGAGGCTCACGGGGCTGGTTTCCCCCCCAGGGGAGAGGCAGGGGTTCCCAGCCAGCGGGGTATCTGGGGTAACCCACCTTTCCCTGAGCACCACCCACCACGTATCTGGGATTAAGGCAGTTCCTGGCTGACAGCGGGTTCCTCTGTGGCTCCT
>NW_010260243.1:2355-4536 GCF_000690775.1 Eurypyga helias
CAAACCACCAAACCAAGGAAACCTGGGATTCTGGTTTCTTCACCTCGGGCAGTTTTCCCAAGGGAGAGCATCCGGGATGCGAGGGGGGTGTCTGCACCTCCCCCACACACACAGGAGCTGGATAATCCCCACTTTTCCCTGGGAAATGGGAACGGGTCCTGAAGAGCGAGGCCAGCCGGGCACTGCCCCTCTGGCCAGCCCCCACCAACGTCCCGGAGCAAGGACAAGCCCAACGCGCTGGGAGAGACCCCGATACGTGCCCAGGATGGAGCTCGGGACGCTCCCCCCGCCCCAACCCCGCAGAGAAACCACGCTTCACCCATCATTTTCCAGCATCCCCATCGTTTTCCAGCATCCCTTCAGCAGGGAAGGCCCACGCTGCCGGTCGGGGAGCGGGAACCCCCGGGAAGGGAGCAGCAGGCCACAGTGATGCTCAACAGGATCTCACGTTTATTACTGAGAAGTGATTAATGGTGAAAAGAAAGGCAACGCCCATTCCTCGTTGGCTTAACAAGAAACCGAAGAAACATATTCACTACACATTTTACAATAATTTCTTGGGTTTTTTTTTTTTTTCCAAAATTCATTTTCCTGTAAACAAAACGCGTTTTTATCACTGTTCTCAGCTTCCAAAAAACCAGATTAATCCAGACTTAATCTGTAAATCCGTATAATGCACAAGAACAGAACATTTCTTAGGACTCCTAGTACTTGACTTTTGAGTAACAAAGGGTCAGAGAAAAAATGAACCTGTAAGACACCACCTCGTGGACAATTTTCTGTTCAATTCTTCTTAGGCCAAAACACCAACTTCCTCGTAGAATTCCTCCTCTTCCAGGCCAAGGGGGTGGGGCGGGGGGGGAGGGAAGGAGAGAAAAATAAAAGAAGTGACTCCACTTTCCGGGGTGGATGTTACAACTCGGTGTTCCAAGTGCAAATGTCAAAACCAAGGGAAGGAGGAGCGAGGGGGTGGAAGGAAGGAAAGCGGTGGGGTTTAAAAATTAAGAGGAAAAGGAAAAAAAAAAAAAGGCATATGCCACTTCTGGACTTTGAAAATCCGAAAAAACATAGTAAAAAGACAAAACCCAAAGCGTATGCTCTGAAATCACAACCAAAGCCAAAAGAAAGGGGACAGTTTTTATCTATGCTCTACCTAGAAGGGATTTTTTTTGTTGTTTTTGTGGTTTTTTAAGTCCTATGTCTTGTGAAATTCCAATACTTCTTTTTTTTCCTCCTTTTTTTAAACTGCAAGTTTTTAAGAGTCTTTTTGAAGTCAATGTAATTAAGAAAAAAAAAAAAGTCCTAATTCTCTCTCTGGGATGTTTTTTCTCCCTCTGACGGACAGCGGGGACGCAATCTCGGCGCAGTCTCTGTGGGAGGAGCGGCCTTTTACTTGACACGGCCCTGGCGTTCCTGCAAACGAAGAGCAACACCCCGTTAGCCCAGAGCAGCTTATTTATCCCCCAGGGTTCACGTCCCAGCGTTTCAACACGCGGCTCCCCGTCCCACGGGAGCAACGCCCCGGGAAGAGCCGCGGAGGAGGCGGCATGACGGTGGCGCTTGGGTCCACCAGCGCTCCCCATCCCATCCTCACGCCCTGCTCACGGCAGCGTCGTCCCAGGATGGATCGCCACGCTGCTCCAGAGGTTTAATGGCATGAAGAGGAATAAGGAGGGGAAAAAAAACCCAAAACGAGGTGAAAAACTGAGTCTGGGTGACTGCTGAAGCTCACAGCTGCAGCCAGCGTGGGCTGGGACGGAGCTCCCCTCTCCTGGACATGGATCTGCAGCACAAGACAGGGTGGAAGCCAGTCCAACGGTGAAGCAGAGGTCCAGGCTGGAGAATTCCTGGGCAGCTTTGGGAGCAGGAGCGCCATGGGGAGGAGGAGGAAGCGAGGGATGGATGCCAGAGCCCATGGCACAGGTCTGCCTGCGGCAGGGCCACCCGGCTCCCCGGGTGTTGCGCTGGCCCACGGCTTCACCCGAGCTCACACGTGAGCATCCCAGCAGGCTGCAGCCCAAATCTAGGGAGCAGAGACCTCAGTCTGCAGGGACTGGAACAGCCCACAGCCACCAGCAGAACCCTACACTGACAACTCCGAAATCTCCTGATGGCATCTCACTGGAAAAACAGCAGGTTCACAGGGATTTCCCACTGACTTCAGCTACCAGCGCTCGGCAT
>NW_010260243.1:4556-16639 GCF_000690775.1 Eurypyga helias
CGGCACTGAAGGAACATCCTGTCTGACACACAACTGCACCGAGCTGAACAGTCAGCACGGCACCAAAGATACCCTGGCATCAAAGGCTGCTGTATCACAGACTGGTTTGGGTGGGAAGGGACCCCAAAGCCCCCCCAGCCCCCCCCCCTGCCATGGGCAGGGACACCTTCCACTAGCCCAGGTTGCTCCAAGCCTCATCCAGCCTGGCCTTGGACACTGACGTCCTCACCACGTGCCACAGTCTCCTCCGTTACACCCAAACCCAGCAGCTTTCACAGAAGCGGGTCTAGGCTACCCCAAAGGGTTAAGAGATGCTGCCCAGCCCATGTTTAAATCCCCGTTCCCAGATCATATGACACCACCTCAAAAATAAAAACCTGTCAACAGCTAAAGGGCTCTTGGCTGATGTTCCTCCCCAAGGACGAGCAAGTTGACACAGAGTCTCTTGTGTCGGGTACGACTGCGTTCGGCTAGAGCTCCCACGCTCAGAGGTGGAGCAAGTTCATTGTCACCTCAGCCTGTCCCCAGGGATGCCAAGTCCATCCCGCCTCCGCAGCAAAGCGGCACCTGCAGCGGGTGCCCGTCGGCGCAGCGAGCTGCCGCGGGCTCTGCCTTGCCTGAGCTTACATCATAGAATCACAGAATGGTTTGGGTTGGAAGGGACCTTAAAGATCATCTAGTTCCAACCCCCCTGCCATGGGCAGGGACACCTTCCACTAGCCCAGGTTGCTCCAAGCCTCATCCAGCCTGGCCTTGGGCACTTCCAGGGATGGGGCATCCACAGCTTCTCTGGGCAACCTGTCCCAGTGCCTCCCCACCCTCTCTGTGAGGAATTCCTTCCTGATATCTAATCTAAACCTCCCTGATTTCAATTTGTACCCGTTACCCCTTGTCCTGTCACTACAGGCCCTTGTAAAAAGCCCTCTCCCAGCACCCTTGTAGCCCCTTCAGATACTGGAAAGCTGCAATGAGGTCTCCTCGGAGCCTCCTCTTCTCCAGGCTGAACAAGAGAGAAAGGATGCTCACGGGCCTCTGGGACTGGGACCTGGTTGTTCCGGCTCGGGATGCTCTGCCCAGGGCTGCGCACCCCGATGATGGGGCAGCAGCAGAGCTGCCTGCCCGCTTCCCCCCGCTCCACCTTCACCCGGTGACCAGAGGTCCCTCCGCAGCTCGCGGGCAGGGGGAGCACACCGCCTCTGCCCCAAGAAACAACATCCTCCGCCACCACCACGAAACCTGGGGAGAGCTCATCTCCCACGTTTCGACCCCAGGCTAACAGCACGTAGTCACCTATTCTCGGACACCTTCCCCCAACGGGAGGCCTTCGCATCCAGCTCAGAACAACACCCCAGGCTTTGGCAGCCCCTCGGCCGCACAGCGACCCAGGGGGGTGTCAGCTCCAGCTCCTCGGCACGAGCAGGACGGCAGAGCCAGCCCTCTGCGACGGCGCACGGCCTGCCTGCTGCCGGGAGGGATGAGGCGAAGGCACGCGTTCCCTTCAAGACATTTGCCCCACTTGAGTCGACTTCATTCTCCCCTTCTCCAGGAAGCCTGCCCAGCTCTGCTGCAGGTGCTGCCTGCCGCTAAAACCCATATTGCACAACAGCAAAAATGTCCCCGTACCGCGGTGGGGAAAGCGAAGCCAGCGCTGAACGTGAAGCAGAAGGAGCGCTGCAGGGAAAGCCGCCAAGGAAGGAAGAGCAGGTGCCAAGCCCTGTTCCTTCTCGGCAGCCAGCACGTGACGTTAGACGAGGACAGATGGCAGCGTGACGCGTTCCTTCGGGAAGGTGCCGCCGCCTGAGCTGATGCCTCCGTCTTCCCCGGCGCAGACCCGGGATAAGCCGGCTGCCAGGTTCAATTGCCTCCCTCTCCGTCAGCAGCCAGGGCCAGCGTCCCGGTCGGCCGCAGAGGGTCCCGCTGAGCGTGTCACCCCTATGGTGGGCAGATGGGCCCCCGATTAGTCCCTTCTGTGAGGGTGAGGCTGCTCCCGAGGCCAGCGTATGGTTAACACCGGAGCAGGACACAGGACCCAGCCTTGGCACAACGGCAACACCCCCCCAGATCCCAGTGTGCTGGAATAGAAGGCACCACCTTCCAAAGATGTCACCCTGTCCCCAAGCTAGAGAGGGACCGGGAGCAGGACACTGGACCCAGCCTCGGCGCGACAGCAACACCCCCCAAATCACCCTGTCCCCAAGCTAGAGGGACCAGAGACATGCGTGAAGCAAACCTCTTCACCTCAGGGTGGATTAAAGCCCCAATTTTCTCAACCCAGTCTCCCATTTAAAACCTCCTGCTCCCCAACCTCATCACGCCGGCGCAGGACTACCCACCCGCTCCCCTCCGTCAGCACCGCGAGCGGCATCCCAGGAAGCCTGCCACGGAGAAACGCAGAGCGTGGCATTTAACCACTGGGGCTGCGGGCTCACGGGGGGCTTCACCACCTACCTGGGGCTGTCCTGCCCCCTGTGAAGAGCCGGGCTTTGGGAACAGCCCAGCCTCCACCCCGGGAGATGAGGAGACAGCCAGCCAAGAGCGCTGCCCAGGACACTGCTGCCAGGGAAGAGCTCCCTGCTCCTCTCAGCATCACTTTTCTTGCTCTTCTCTGCAAGACTCACAGCATCTCTCTCGTGTCTCCTCTTGGGAAAAGGGGGGAAGCCAGGGCCTGGAGGATTTTTACACCATTTGACCTGCCAGCCCCACTGCAGCACATCCCATGAACACATGATGGTCCCTGGGGCGTGTGGAGCAACGAGTTTGCGCCCGCAGCGTAGCCCAGCGGCCCACAGACCTACCAGAACACACAGCAAAGGTCAGCGGTGTTGCAAACGTTCATCCTGGCTCATCCTCCTCCAAAATCACGGGGAGGGTGCAACCCATAGACCCCCTCCCCCCACCTGTGGGACAGCCCGGGAGAAGGCACAGCAGCATCTGCACACACAGGCTGGGCTCTGCTCCGGCACAGAGTGCCTGGAGGGCAAGGAGATTCCATCAGAAGGCGATTTATTCTCGTTGGCTGCACCTTCATCAGACACGGGCCACGTCCGATCGATCCGTGTGGGAGGAGCAAGAAAGACACCAGCTCAGACTCCCGTCCCCATCTATCAACTCCCTCAGAAACCAGGGGGGTAGGAGGCCGGCAGCACCGAAACGGCTGCAGAGCATCGCTCAGATGAAGTGCTGACACCCACATCTCGCTGCCCGCGCGCGGCCGGGCTGCTCGGAGGCACCAAGCGAGGCAAGGCAAGCCTCGGGGGGAGGCTAAGGGGGAGCTGCGACCATCCCGCGTCAGTCCCAGGGGCTGCAGCGATGTCACAAGCCGGGTCCTGATAACGGCAACGCTGCGAGCCGGTGGAGAAGGCGGATGAGAGATTACGTTATCTAGTCACGCCGCGGAGAGCCAACAACAACAAAAGGCTGGAGAGTTTGCAGTGAGAAACGATGCCAAGAGGCGATAGCGCTGAGCGTTTGTCCAGGGGCTCTTACCTCGATGAACAACCAACCCCAACGCTCCTCTGGCAGAGGTGAGGGTATTATTGCCTCACTGAGATGAGGAAAGAGAAGGCTGTAATGAAAAGGAGGGCCTGGAGAAGAACCAAGAGCACGGATCCCAGCTGTGCAGCGCACACACTCCGGTTTATTTGGGCCTGGAGCACATTGCAGCAGCCTGGAGACATCAGGCAGGCCCAAAGCCCAAAGTTTCAAACCGAGAAGGTCCTACAAGCAAAAGGCATCACTCACCGAGTACATGCCCGCAATGGAACAGCAGATCCCTTCACTGGATTGTGGTCTGTGCTACCAGGATCATTCCCAACGGGTTGAGACGCCCGGCAGTGCAGTCAGGAATTGGCCTTAGGACAGGCACACGCAGCTCCCGCTTGTCAGACACCTTGCTCAACAGCCCCACGGCCCACGACGACGCAGCATTCCGCCATCGGAATTCTCCCAACGCCACCGCCCGTCGCAGACTGGACACGATCCTAGCGAACAACGCAGCAGGATTTCCAAGCGCCGACTCCGAGGCAAACGTCAGACTTGCCTTGCACATCAGGAGTTAGGGCAGCCCGTGGCCTCAGACATGCCCAGCGCTGCCTTCCCAGCGGGATCAGCTCGAGACGCGACCACAGTCAGCACAAACGACGGACAACGCACCAACTTGCATATTGTGCTCATCTGAGCCACAAACAGCCTCGAGTCCCAGCTGATTTACAAACCAAAACACGAGGTTTTCCTACCGTCAGCAGGAGAAAGCCATCAGAGTTGGTGAGAAAAGCTAGATCCTGGTCTGCCTCAGCTAGGCAAGGGATGAAAATCAGATACAGGGGCCTGGTTACAGTCAGACATCTTCAAGGCCAGGCTGGATGAGGCTTGGAGCAACCTGGTCTAGTGGAAGGTGTCCCTGCCCATGGCAGGGGGGTTGGAACTAGATGGTCTTTAAGGTCCCTCCCAACCCAAATCGTTCCGTGATTCCATCAACCCCACAGGGGCCATGCTGTTTGCATCAAATGCTGAATTTTCACATCAGAGCAACTGGCTCGGGGTCCCAAGGACACAGAGTGGCAGGACTTTGCCCCTGCAGTGGGATTCACAGGCGAGGTGACCCCAGCTGTCAGACACCGCTGTTCCCCAGCATCTTTCAAGGCACCTTTAAAACTGACGCAGCCACGTGCAAAGAACAGACCTCCTCTTGCTTAAACTTGGCATTTGATTGTGTGAATAAAGCAGCCCCATTCCCACAAATGTTAATTAACCTCCCTTAGAGCCTTGTCCCACAGTGTAAGGCTCGTGCAGGAAACAGGATGGCGAAAAAGCAAGGAACGTACCCGAATAGTGAGAGCAAACAGCAACAGGGAGCGGCCCGGGGGGCACTCCCAGTGGCATTCCACAAGGAAAACTGGGCTCCCACCAGGGACTGGACTGGCTGGCTTCGGAGCACAAGCAAAATAACGCCAACACAAGACTTTTCAGAGTCATTAGGAAGGAAAATAAAATCTTGCCTTAAACCAGGGAGTCATTCCTCCCTGCCACTACCAGAGGTTTGCCGCGTTCCTTTGCGCAGTTTGTCCACACTTCCCATCTGGGCAGCTCCATCTCCTCACCGCGGAGCAGGGCACTGGGCTCTGACCTATCTGTCCACACCAAAATCCTCACGGAGCAGGGAAGAAAGTCAATAGCATGGATGGAAAGCAATAGTTACTGTGGAAGCTTAAGCAAACGGCACTGAAATGCTGACAGTGTTTACCAGAGGCTCGCTCCGAGCACCACGCCAAGCCCGACACGCTAAGGTGGTTTTAAACAGACCCGTGTTCCTTCTCATTTGGGTTCACGTGAAATGCATTTCATGGCTTTGGTTACCCTCAATCCTAGCTCACACAGTAGGTACCCGTGCTGGAAAACGAGCGCTGCTTGACTCCAGGAAAGGCAGGACCCTCACTTTGCTGCTGCGGAGTCGAGGAAGCCTTCGGTGCCAAGGACTGGGTGATCCGGGGTGGAGAAAACCTGTACAGCTTCGACGGAATCTGCAGTTCCGTATAATCAAAAGAGATCTAGGAAGAGGAGTGAATAACGAAGTGGCAAGGTTTTCTGATGACACCAAGCTATTCAGGGCAATAAAAACAGCAGCTGACTGCAGAAGTGGATGACTTGGTGAGAAAAAGCGGCTGAGTATCGCAGAGAACTTGGTCTGCCAGGTCCAGATAGACCAAATGACGCTTGTGGGGAGAAAGCAGCGTCCTGTCTTCAGCATGACAGGCTCCAAACTGACTGTGGACAATGGGAAACACGAGCTCAGGGTTCGGATAACTCCAGCCTACCACCAAAGGAAACAGCACTGGGCCTTGACACAAATATCAGCCGCACCTCCACCCCGAGCAGCGGGTAGCTCTGCTCCTCTCCGGCTCTGCGGGCACAGGGATGAACTGGTAAAGGGTCAAAGAGCAGCAGGGATGAGGAAAGGACAGAAGGGTTTCCGTCTGCAGAGCCACAACTGAACGGGATGTGAAAGCAGAGCAGGCAGAGAGGGGACACTGAAATCACGCGCTCCCCACCTCTGCCAGCGCAAGAACCAGGGGCATCACGGCAAGCAGACTCAAAGCAAAGCAAAAGGACCTGTTTCTTAACACGTAATTAAGCTGAAGAACTTGCTCCTGCTGGATCCTGAGGATGAGCTGTTAAAGACACATCCTCTGGGTCAAAGAAATTCCTGAGCCACAAATTAAAGGCAAGGAAAACATTCAGAGATGGATAAATATGCGCTTTCACTGTCCTTACAGGCATTCGGCACTGGCCACCTTACTGTCAGCTGCACACGGAGCTTTTCCCTCAGCAGAAGAGAGCAAGGATGCTCGAGCTGCGTGCCCAGATCAGCAGGTCCTGCCACCACGAGGGATGCACCAGCCGCCTACACAGACTCAGGGTCTGACCCACCGCAGCCGCTCTTGTGTTTGAGACTAAAACGCTGCCTCCATCCCAAGTAAGGCAGAAGAAACACTTCATGCTACAAGAAAAGCACAATATACTCTATTCTGAAAGGACAAGAGGAGTTTATCTGCCTGCTTCTATCGACCATGAGCTGAATTCATGAGCTCAAGTGAAAGAGCCAATAGTCCCCATCGCCCTGTGCGTGTACCCTATGTCTTTGCCACTGGAAAGGGAACACACAGCAGGCTTCCATCGACCATGAAGAGCTGAATTCACGAGCTCAAGTGAAAGAGCTGATAGTCCCCATCGCCCTGTGCGTGTACCCTATGTCTTTGCCACTGGAAAGGGAACACACAGCAGGATTCACTGCAACAGTTTTATATTTCAACTTCCCTCACCCCGTAAACATACCAAGAACAGGGCTCTGGAATCAGCTGAACCCCAAATCAGGCCAGCTTGCCACAGCCAAAAGGTTGATTTCTTGAAGATTCGGAGATGATGGGAAATGCTCATTTTACAGGAGATGGGATGAAATAACAGAGCCAGGAGAGCAGAGCCTTTCTCACGTGTACAGACACACACAGGGAAGGAAACTACAACAGCGTGGTTTCTTTTCTCCCCAAGATTAGAAACAAAAGACAGTGTTAGGTAGATTTTATCTAAGTCTTCTAAACTAGTATTGCATTACAAGAAATAGCTCTGCACTTACCCACACAAAGGCTCAGCATTGTCCTGTTGATAAAAAAAGGGGTTCTAACGCTATGGAACCAGAAAGGCAGCCGTCATTTCCAAGTTCTTGCTGAAGAACAGCTGAGACAATCAAAATGCTTTCTTATTAAACTGCTCAAAACGCACCATTACGTGACTTATCCACAATTAAAAAGCCTCACGCTGGGCAGCGAGTCAGGGGAAGGAGCTACAATCAGCTCTCTATCCCATCAGCTGGGATAATGACAATCCTCGTTAGCGGAGACTTCCCTCCGTTAACTTTGCCACAGCAGAAGCAGGGCGGCCCCGCGCTTTGCGCCGCTAAGGAATCGGTTTATTAACTCCGAAAGCCGTAGGGCAGCGCAGTTACTGCCAGGTACAAACAGGAACATCCTGGAAAACGAGAGGGCTCGAGTAACCGCGGCGCAAACGATGGCGCAGCACAGAGCAGGAAGCTTCCGCGATGAATACCCGTCACTGCACAGGAGACCAAACGCAGTAGGTGACTTCTTTCAGACAAAAAACGTTGCAGAACTACGTTTTCATGAGGAACACAGTGCACGAAGCTATTCTTGATGTACTGTGTAAATACACAAGGCTCACGACTTCAACAGGTTTCTTGGGATCCTCATCAGTTTCCGCAACGTCTCGTGACTCACTGCACCACAGAGAAATTCCAGGGAACAGGACCATGCCCTGGTGCCTCCACTGCATAAAGTGATGGGCAAACATGCAGGCTCTGAGGAAAACTGCTTTTTTTTCCTGGAGAAATAGCTGTTAATAACCCAAAACGACACCTGTGTCTGGCAGCTGTCAACCTCAGCAAGTTACCCGGAGCGCTCGGAACGGCCACGGCTGACATCCCGCACGCTCCCTCCTTGCACACCAAACCCCCAACGCTGCGCAGAGGGAGTCTGCCAGCCACACACCTGCCATTTCAACTCCCCTGCTGC
Organism: Eurypyga helias; assembly: GCF_000690775.1. Lineage (NCBI taxonomy): Eukaryota > Metazoa > Chordata > Aves > Eurypygiformes > Eurypygidae > Eurypyga > Eurypyga helias. The sequence continues at coordinate 12,638 of NW_010260243.1, forward strand.
AGAACAACGTATTTATTGTTTAAAAACATTCACTGGAAGTTGTCAGTATGTTCATAATGAATTAACATATTTATAAGAAGGAGCAGTTCAGGGTATTCAGACTTGGAGCAACCTGGTCTAGTGGAAGGTGTCCCTGCCCATGGCAGGGGGGTTGGAACTGGATGGGCTTTAAGGTCCCTTCCCAACCAAACCATTCCATGATTCTGCAACTGGGAGCTGCAATCAGCCAGCCAAGGTGAAGGTAACCTGAGGGGGAGAGGGCAAGAAGCCTTGCCCACACCAAGCGAGTAGGGCAAGAGCAGGATGTGAAATAAACTCCCCCTGCGCCAGGCCGTACCTGTAAGAGGTGCAAAGCCTCCTCACCGCACCCGGCCCAGCGACTAGAGATGAACAGCTCTGAATCCCATCACCACTCCTCCAGGAGCAATTTTAACCAGGGAATCTCGACAGCTCCTTGAACTGACTTTAAACACTGCATTTTATAACGTTATTTCATAATATTACCATAATGTATTAAAATATAACTTTACAGACTGGTAATACTAACAGCGAGAGGCTGTGAGGCAAGAGGTTTGCTCTTCCATCCCTCAACTTCCACTTCAGTTACAGTGAAACGGGTCCCAGCTGCTCCTCTTTTAGGGATGAGGAAACTTAACTTCCCAGAAAACCTGAATCAGAGCACCAGCTAAATCTAAACCTTCCCCTCCCATTTTCTCCTGCCTTTAAACCAAGCCAGGACACAACCAAAAAGCCATGAGAATGCTGTTAAGGGCTCTGGCTTAAAAATAGCTGGAGCACAAAGCACTCCATATGTCAAACAGTCCCGAAACAAACTACTGGAATAAGCACTATGGTTTCTGCTTCCTCTGTCACTGGGCACAGATGAACAGGATTTAAAAGGCCTGGAAATAAATGGAGAGAAACCATGTGTTGACGAGGGTATTGGCAGCGAGGAAATTCTGTCGCGGTGCATCAGTCGGTTAACTTCACTACAGCCGGGATTTGGAGCAGAAAGAGCCTTGGAATGACGGGATGAAAGGGACTGCGAGGGCAAGCAGCGTTCCCGTGCTGCCACAGGAAACAGTTGGCTTTGCAATACCCGAGAACCAAATCTCGGAGCGGGGAACAGCGTCCGGTTGCCGAAGCCAACGCGGCGCTAGCCAGGTCGGCCGTAACAGCGGGAGAGAGAAGTGCCACCCAGCCCACGGGAAATCGGTTTTCCCTTCTGAGATTACAAATTAAGAAGGAAAAAGCGAGCTTTGCGGGATACATCAGCAAGCATTCCCGTTTTTACAGCGCCGGTGACACAGGCTGCCCCTTTCAAAGGGGCTCCTAACACCACTTTCACTGGAACACCACCCGGCTTTCCCTTAAATCCCGTCTTCTGAGGGGCAGTGGCACTCGGCACTGTCCCACTATCCCAGTCCTTTGAGCAGCAGACGGTGGCACCGAGACCCAACGCAGCACGTCTCCGGAGACGACAGCTCCGCTCTGGCGAAGCACAACTTTCTGTGTCGAGGCTGATGTGAACCCCCCCGCTAGAAACCAGCCCGTCCCACCTCAACACCCCCCGAGGTACCACCACAAAGCGTCTCTTACGCACTGCAAACCTGACCGCTCTGGCCCCAGAAGGGACTGGTTTGCAGACAACGTCCTTCCGAAATCCCTGGAACCTGCCAAGTACCCCAACCCGGGCAAGGCGCCGGCAGAACGAACCCAAACCAGGGTCTCAAGAGTTGGCATTCACTACTTTTCCAAAAAACACAGGCTGTCACCTTCCACGTGCAAGCAGATCTTTACGCTGAGGTCACCGCAACATTCCCAGGAACGCAAGCGTGCTACTAGGGATTTTTGGTGCCCTGTTGTTTATTTAAGACAAAGATAAGCCAGTTTGTGCAGGAATACACTGGTGACATGTTCTCTACCACGAAAGCGAAGAGTTTCCAGAAGTCCTAAACCACTCCAGGTAGGATCACAGTGGGAGTCACCATTCTGGGTCAGAACATCCCAGCCTTTTCAAAACATGGGATTAGCAGAATGAAACGGAGAGCAGCCTCTGAGGACAGGATGGGCACAGGGAAGAGGGAAGGACAGGCACCAGCCTCAGACACCTCCCTTCCCCAGCCAACGCAACACCCCAACCACTAAGCAAAGCATCTCTCCTATGACTTCCTGCAACTCCTAGGGAATTCTGAAGAACTCACAGTGAGAAGTCTAAAAGAATATCCAAGAGTTCCCAGACTTTCACAAGAGCCTGTCCATCTGCTCGGGGAGGGAGCAGGAGTCGAACTGCACATCAGACAAAGGTTTAGGGGAGCTGGAAGCCGAGCGAAACAACCGCAGCTTGTTGGAAATTCAAACTAGGCCCAACCTGGAGACATTTCAGCTCCAAGGAACAGAATGCCATCCGAAGGCTGGGGGCAGAGACAAAGAGTTGGTAGCAGTGGGATTTCCCTGACACAAACGCAGCTTGATGGACCGTGGGCAGGGAGCTGTGCCACCGGCTGCTGCCAGAGCAGCGCTCCAACTTTCCAGGGCCTCAGCTCCAGTTCCTGATAGATTTTTTTTTTTAACCCAGGTGATTATCTGTGACGCTTCAAGGCAGACGTAGCATGGCTTGAGGGTGTCTTTTTGCCACCCACAGTCCCAGGGTAGCCATCAGCATTCACTCCAGGGGAAACCACCACCCCTCCTCGAGCAAAAGCAACCGCTTCTCAATGAAATCACGAGAGAGTTACAGAAACCTCAACTGTCCGGGAGGCTGCGTCAGCGCGCAGTCGAGGAGGTCAAACTGTTGCTGAAAGAAAGACCAAGTCACTTCCTCCGTGCCGGATGTTACAGGGCAGGGGCCTTGAGCACGCAACAGTGAGTCAATGGTAAAAGACAAACACCGGCCTATACCCACAGGGCTCCCTCCTTGCCTACGAATTCCAGAGACACGCGCCTAAGTTCCCTTTCAAAGGTAAAGTTTTTCCTAATCCGCAGCTTCTGCACCCAACCGGCTCGGGCAGCGTTGGGAAGGAGGTGCTGGGGCACTGACAGCCCGTGTTCTGGCTCTCACACACCGCACGTTCCCAGGAAATTAGGGGAGGAGACTCCAAAGCACGATTGCTTACAGTTTTCAGGAGACTGCTAAGCCTCATTTTTCTATCTTACTGATTTATATCTGATTTTCAGACATTACAAACAGCTTGCAAACACAGCAGCTTCCAGCAGAGCCCGTCGGCCTGCCCACCTTTCCCTTGCTCTCCCTTCTGCCTGCATTTGCCCAGAGTTAACTCCTCATCCATCCCCAGCTGCCCTCCAGCAACATTCCGCCCGCTCAATGCCCCTCTCCCACTGCAGACTTGCTCCCCAAACCCAGAACCGAAGCATTTAAGTCCCATCCCACTCCCCGAGACGTCCTGCGCAGATTCCTGCTCGCATTCCAAACCTCACGGAGGCGGTGACTCCTCTCACTACAGGCCGGGTACGATTTGAGGATGTGAGGTCACGCAAAATATTCAGGTTCTCACAAAGGTGAAGTGTACACCTCTACACCTTGTGACAGGTTTTCTTCCAGCACTGGCAGCGCTAGGGTGCCAGGGGCAAAACGTGACCACCCTTGGGTGCGGGCGATGCCAGTTCCACGGACAATACTCCGAGTAAACTACACACTGAGAGACACTTAAGAACTGCTTTCACTGTCACGGTGAGCAGCTGCAGCTCCCGATTCAGTTCTTCGACTGCTGGGTGGAAAATTCCCCATTGCTGAAACTAAAGAGATCATCAGAAACCTGGCAAAGCCCCAGAACGCTGTGCTAATGTGAATTTGTCACTCCTGTTCTGATCAAACACAAGCCAGGCCCCCGTCGTGCGGGGCAGCCACCGGTGACTAACACGGCCGGCCCCAAGACTCCAGGCCCACTGGTGACTGAACCTGGGGCAGAATTTTCAATTAGCAAGCCTCTCGTTAACAAATCAGTGACGACAGCAGGCTTCGAGCCCACGGACCCAAGCGGC
>NW_010260244.1:0-632 GCF_000690775.1 Eurypyga helias
TTCTCCCCAAAACCATGTTTCTCCCCTCTGCGGTTAGCCGTGACCCGAGAGGCAGAAGCCCCTGCCCCGCGCAGCCCCCGCGCATCCTCCGCGCATCCTCCGCGCAGCCCCTCCGCCGCCGCTCGCCACCCAAGAGCTCCGCCGCTCTCCCAGACCCGCTAAAAAGAACGAGCAAAGGGTTCCTTACCACGTTTAAGCTGCAGTTTCTTTATTAACTCGTTGAAACCGAGTTTTTCGAGAAACCAGCTACCATGCCTTAGAGTTACAAATGGCAGAAATAACGGTCAAGAGGCGGGAGGGGATAATAAGCTATTTCAAGGAGCTGGAGCAAGTGCTATTTCATTAATTTCTGTGCAATAAGCCTTTCTCCTTGCTTGTCATCTCGTCACAAGTTCCCGGTCCATCAGCGCTGCGAATTCGTGTTTATCACATCTCACCCCCCAAGAAATCTCCCTCCCTTCCCCTCTCGGCCAGGCATACCCTATCTTTTCCCAAAGAGGAAGCGATTAACGTTGTAAATATGAGTCAACAGCACCTTAATTCATAATTTATTGCAGGCGGCAGGAGAGTTATTTAAGATCAAAGCGTCGCGGAGGGCGAGGCGTGGAGAGCAGGGAGCGGAGCAGAGCAAT
>NW_010260245.1:0-1183 GCF_000690775.1 Eurypyga helias
TTGCAACCCTCCCCCAGCATTGTAACCCTCTCCCCAGCATTGCAGCCCTCTCCCCAGTGACGCGCTGGTTCCGCAGGGTGAGGAAACCCGGGTTCAGGCCCAGCACCGGTTTTTCTCCTGGGGTCTGGGTCTGAAAAATGAAACCCCCTCACGCCCATAAACTCAGCCATGCCGGGCCGCTGCCGGGGCCTCGCTGGGGTGTGCTGTGCAACAGTGCCCCGGGAGCAATGCGAGATGCTCCGCTGCTAAATGCCGTGATAATTAATTCCCTGCTGATGAATGCCCTTTCGCCGAATGCCCCGGCACTACATTCCCTGGATGCTAAATGCGCAAGGTGCATCGGTGCTCTAAGGCACCAGAGCTGAATTCCCCAGCGCCGGAGAATCCCCCTGCTCACCCGAGGCAGCAGACCCACCCCAGCAGCACCCGGCTCGTCCTGGAGAGGAAAAAAAACAAAAGAATTCCCACTGCGAAGAAAAGCACCGTTTTGGGAGACCCCCACCACATCCCGGAGTCGAAACTGGATTCTCTGGATTAATGGGGGTGATTTAACTGCTGAAGGGGATGATGCGTGGAGACACCGGTGTAAGGCACCAAAAGGCGCTCGGTTTCCGGACAGAGAAGGAATCACCCCCCTGTGAATCCGATAAAATATTAATGACATGGCAATAATTAAGGCTGTAATTGCAGGGAGGGGTATGCACCCCCCAGATCAGCCAAGGAGGATGGGTTGCGGATGGTTTGGGACAGACGGATGGACGGCGGGGCCGGAGCTGACACCAAGCGGATGGAATTTGCAATTCCTGCTCGGTGAGCAGAAACTGGAGGATTTGGGGCAAAAATGGAGGGGATTGGGGGAAAAAAAAAAATCAAACACACCCCGCAACCAGGCAAAATTGAGCAAGAAAACCCCAAGTTGGAGCAGGCGGAAGGTGGCGGGGAGAGGGGAGGAACCGCGTCAGCCTGCGATTTCCTTCGGAAAAATACCCGAATCCGTCACAAATAAATTAAATAAGCCCCCAAAGCGGGGTTGAAATATTTATGTAACCTCGGTCATTCCCTTTTCCGCACTTTCCTGCCCCGGAATGAAGGACGCTCAAGGCGGAGGGGGCTTTGGGGGTCGTCAGGGTGACCTTTGACCTTGCCACCACGGCGAGACCCCCCGCCACGCCGCGGGCGCCCG
>NW_010260245.1:1242-2563 GCF_000690775.1 Eurypyga helias
CTACCTAAAAAAGCCCTGTTTCCCCCCAAAATAAAGGCTTTTTTTTTAAGTGCTTTTTTTTAGAAAAACAGGGCCTTTTTTTCCCAAAAGATTTTTTTCTCCCAGAAAGTAGCTTTCTTCCCCCAAATAAAAGATCTATTCTGCCAAAAGACCTTTTTCCACAAAAATCACTTTTTTGCTCAAAAAAACACTATTTCCCTCCCAAAAACCTGATTTTTTCCTAAAAAAGCCATTAAAAAAAAGAAAAATCCTTTTTTTAACCCCAGAAGACTTTCCATACCCAAAAACACCCATTTTCCCCCAATAAAAGTGCCTTTTTCCCCTCCAAAAAAAGTACCTTTTTCCCCAAAAGCCTTTTTCCCCAAAAATCAGCCTTTTTCCTCTCAAAATCATTTTTTTAAAAAGCCTTTATTTTTGCCAAGAAGCATCTTTTTTTTTTTTTTTCCCAAAAAAGCCCTTTTTCCCCCCAAAAATAAGAATTTGCCTTTTTTTGGAGGGGTTTAAACGAGCTGGAGGCTGCAGGTAGACGGATATGAACCGGCTCCGGCCTCGGCTCCGCTCACATCAGAAAATATCCGGCCTCATTGTTCGGGGGGGACGCGCTGCGTCCGTGCTTTGTTCCCTTGGGACCTTTTTGAACCACATAAATATTTGCAGAGCCCGAAGCGCAGGGAGGCGGAGGAATTTTTTCTCCCCCCCCCCCCCCCCCCTTATATTTTGGGGGCCAACTGTGGCTTTTTGTACCTTCAGAGGGAAATTTCCGTCTGGAAACCCAACCCTGAGCGTGTTTGGAGGTTGAATGGTCGCCCCGCTGAGTGGAAACAATATGGATTTTTGCTTAAAAGCTTTTCCCGCCCGGTTCCCTGGAGCGATCAGGAATTGCATCCCACCGGCATCATCGTGGCACAGTGCCGGCGGGATGCACAAGGAGCATCGGGACTTCGGGATCTTGGCATCACTCGGATTTCGTTCGTTTGGGGGGTTCGGTGGAGAAATACAGAGCTGGGGGGGGAAGGGTGGGATGCGGGATGGGGTACCCCAAAACGAAGCCACAGCCCCAGGACGATGGATGAGGGAAGTTTGCCGATGGGTGTCGGCTTATTGCCCCCGCGGTGGGACCCATCGCCACTGCGGCTGCTGATGTCATCGCCCAGCGCTGCTTTTTGGGGCCAAAAAGGGCACGAATTGGGTCACAGGGTGGGCAGGGAGGCTCGGGTGGGCCCTGGGCATCCTGAATCCTGACAGGTCCTGGGGAAAAGAGGGAAAAAAGGGGTGGGGAATAAAAAAGAGGGGAAAAACGGGAAGGGAAGGGAAGGGAAGG
>NW_010260246.1:0-474 GCF_000690775.1 Eurypyga helias
CGAGGCCGTGGCGGCTGCCGGAAGGGCAGGGAGCAGGGACGGGGCAGCGTGGAAGGTGGATGGCTCAGGAAGCAGAGGGAAGGACCATGACTTCGAGGGAGAACAGGGAAGCCAGGAAGCATCAGGCCTGGATTCAGGGGCTGAGAAGAGGTCTGGGGAGGATAAAGAGGGGTCTGTCCCTGGGAGATGCCAGCCCTCATCCACGAGGAAACGGGAGAGTGCCCAGGGGGAAATGAGCCTGAGAGGCAAGGCGGAGACACGCAGGAGCTCCGGAGACGCTCAGGCATGGCTGTGGGGCCAGCGGAGATGCCGGAGGACACCCCCTTCCCCAGCCAGGGAGCAGGAGCGCTCCAAGACGATGATTATGGCTGGGATCGCCCACCATGGGAAAGGCCCCGAGTCCTGCGGCTCAGCACCCACCACCCCCCCGCCAGGCAGAGCCCAGCCCATTCCTCCTTCCCAGGGCACGCGAAC
>NW_010260246.1:504-711 GCF_000690775.1 Eurypyga helias
AGCAGGGCGAAGGGCACGGAGCCACCCGCAGCCAGGAAGAAGCCTCCAAGGCAGAAAATAACTCGGAGCTCGTTTCTGGGAGGGGAAACAACAAGGGGGCAGGCAGAGCCGCGGCCAGGCCCCGGCACGCCGCGAACGTACCGCGGTGCAACGCGCAGGGCAGGAGCAAGCAGGGCGACCTCGCCCAACAGATGCAGTGGGTTTGGC
>NW_010260247.1:0-13369 GCF_000690775.1 Eurypyga helias
GTGTGGGTGGAGGGGTGGGTGTGGCAGTTTGTGTGTTTGTTTGATTTGGGGGTGGTGATTGTTTTGATTTTTTGGGTGTGTTTTTTTGTTTTGGTATTCCCTGTCCCAGGTCCGTGATCTCAGGGGGCTCTCATATTTCAGACAAGCAACTTAACACCTGAGTATTTGGCTGAACTCTCTAAAGCTATTTGGTTTATTTCATTGCTACTTCTGCACAAAATGCTTCAGATAGCTCAGCTAGCTGACTGTGCACTGCTGACTACGTATGCGTCACTATTTTCATTCACAGCACACCTCCAGTTAGGAAAAGCACTGGTCAGAATAAGCCAGGCTTAATAAAATCCTGCTTTGTAGTAGGTTTATTCTGATTCTTGACCAAACTGAGAAATGTGGTTTCAAGCATAGTCATCATTATCAACCTTCCTTCTATTACCCACTCTCCACCATCTGGCCACTGGGCAGGATATATATGTTTAATTAATTCTTCTTTTACCTTCGACCTGTAAATAGTGGGAGTAATGTCAGATTTATGTTATATGAATAACAAGGATTTCTCAGGAGACCCTATCCTGGTGAAAGAGGCTAACTGTAATTTTCAGCTGTGAGTAATTGTATATAATATAATCCTAAATGATTTTTCTTCTGTAATTTCATTAGAGTTTAGAAATTTAATTAGATTTTGAATCACTCTGAAATAAAGTAGCAAAACACCCAGAGACTAAGAGCAGTGGTTATTTTGTCCTCTGAGGCCAGAATTCTTGGTCTCAAATTGGCATGTGTTCATTAGGAGGAAGTTTGCAGAAGTTCTTGATATATTATTGTCTTTCAGAATGGACTCTGAATAGGTCTTTGGAGAGCATTAGAAGAGCACACAATTATTATACAGACTCTTTTTGAGGTTTAAGATCATCTGCCTTGCATATACTTAATAAAAATATGCCTCTAAAGTTGTTTAAGAAACTGTGGAGATAGGAAAGATGCTCCTCTAGTGCCTCAGTGCTCTTCGTGGTTTATTAGTAACTCCAGTACCTGTGTGTGATGATACAGAGAGGAGTTGTTTGCTTTACTTTAATGATTAGGTAGGTTTATGGTTATTTTTATTGCTACACATATGAACTGTCACGGTGGCTGTAATTAGAGGCACACTAAAATGCTATTCCTTCTCTTCCATTTGAGGTTCAAAAGAAATCTGTCCTTCTGGCAAACTTTTGTTCTCTGTAGAACTTCTCATGTGCAAAAATTGGAATCAAACTGCCCTAAACAGGGCAAAGCAAAGACCAGTGCAGCAGCTTATGACCCTGTGGGGTACCAGGATGGTTTGTCATAGGTTGAGGAAAAGAGAATCTTAATATATTCTGAGGGACTAGATATGCATGTTCTTGTTCCCTTTTTGGTTTAACTGCTGTAACATGGTTTGTGTTTGTGGAGATGGTCTGATTTATACTGCTTGAATGAAAAAGGGATTGGGGAATTTAGGAGCATATTCCCCAAAGCTTTTGCCCACATAGCAGTGCCTCTTTTCTTGTTGGAGTTAGTTGCTTGAACCAGGACTATCCACATGATTTTGTGAGAGTATGTCCTTAAAGGGCAAAGCATGTGAAAAATTGAGAAGTTAGGTAGATAGGAGGAAATTCAGGTTACTTTCAGCATGGCAACAATTTAAGGAACCATGACAGAGCAACAGACAACATGAACTAAAGAAACAGAAATTAGCAAGGGGAGGGAGAACAAAAGTTCCGAATTGAGGAATTTTGGAGGGAAAAATCAAACAAACAAACTAAAAATCCTCTTCACACACACTGATTCACCCCCCTGCCAGAGCAGGATCACCTGGAGTAGATCACACAGGAACAAGTCCAGGTGGCTTTGGAAAGTCTCCAGAGAAGGAGACTCCAACACCTCTCTGGGCAGCCTGTTCCAGGGCTCTGTCACCCTCACAGTGAAGAAGGGTTTCCTCATGTTCAGGCTGAATCTTCTGTTTTCCAGTTTATGGCCATTGCCCCTAGGCCCGACATTGGACACCACTGAGAAGAGCCTGGCCCCAGATTCCTGACATCCACCCTTTAGATATTGATAAGCATTGATAAGATCCCCCCTCAGCCTTCTCTTCTCCAAGCTGAGCAGACCCAGATCTCTCAGCCTTTCCTCATATGGAAGGTGCTCCAGGCCCTTCATCATCTTAGGGGCCTTGAGGTGGAACCTCTCCAGTAGTTCCTTGTCCTGCTTGAACTGAGGAGCCCAGAACTGGACACAGAACTCCAGGTGAGGCCTCACCAGCGCAGAGTAGAGGGGGAGGATAACTTCCCTCAACCTGCTGGCCACGCTCTTAATGCACCCCAGGATGCCACTGGCTTTCTTGGCCCCAAGGGAACACTGTTGGCTCATGGTCATCCTGCTGTCCAGTAGGACTCCAAGGTCCTTTTCCCCTGAGCTGTCCTCCAGCAGAACAGCCCCCAGTAATGGCTATCCACCCTATTTGAAACGAAAGAGGAAAGTCCAATGCAATGGGTTCCATGTCAGTCCCAAAGAGAGAAGTCAAAAGGAAAACTCCAGGCTGACCAGGATGTTCTTCTGTTCCTGACTGACCTTTGTAACCATTGCTAGTATTCTCAGTACTGGCCACTGCAGGCTGACACAGAGACAAACAGTTCGTTGGTCTGATCCAAGGGGTTGATCCTTTCTTTCACTAACAGCTTTTGATGAGAGCTCATCATCACATAAATCCATTCCTTGGGCTCAAATATATGCTTTCAGAGTGTGGGCAAGCAAGTCTTGAAGTATGAATGAAGAAGATTAATGGAAAAGGATTGGAAGATTTTGTGCCCTTGCCTTGATGGCTATCAATGGTGATTAGGCAACCTCAGGGTAGTCCAGTTTGTGTGGAAATACTGACTTCCGTTAATGTGTCATGTCTATCACAGAACTAATTGAAGAAAACAAGTTCAGGCTGGCTACTGCCAAAAATCAAGGTTCTTTTGCTATGGGCATCCAGAACAAATGGAAACTATGCTTGAAAACTCACAGCTGCTCTTCCTTTGCTATTTTCTCCATCTCCTCCTCTGTCAGGACTCTGAGTTGCTGGGACAACTGGAAAGATTCCTCATCTCAGCAAGCAGCAGAATCACAGATGTCGGGTGCGTTAACAAAGGGAAACACGCCTGCACCAGTTATTTAATACCTTCCTCCCTTGACATTAAGGAATATTCTGGAAACCATTCAGCATTTCAGCCTTGCTCTCTTTTTTCCCCCTCCATCTATGTTTCCTTTTCAATGTGAAGGAACATGTTATGTTACAGACCTGCTGGTACATTCTGAAAATGTGTTTTCTTGATTTTACTGAGGGACAGTATAGCTCAGTCCTATTGTAAACTCAGAGAGGTGCAAGGAGGGGGAAAACTAAAAGAAAAAAAAGAAAGGCTTTGGGACATGTGTACTCAAGTGCCTTTCATGGATCATCAGGAAAGAAAATGCCAAAGTAGTCCATGGCTCAACTGGGCAGTCTATTTATTTGTGAATGTCCTGCCTGAGATCTTGTTCTGTTCTTAGGTATATAAAACTGTGTAGTGTCCCTCATGGAGGCTACAACTTTTAATGAGCTTAATTTCTTCCATGCTCAGTATATTTGGATTATTCATTCAGAAAGTATGAATCTATGTGTCATCATTCCTTGTTTTCCAATGAAGAGGATTTCTTGTATTTCTAAACCCAACTGATTCTGTGCTATGCTGCAGCAGGAAAAAATAATATTAAAATAGAAGGCAATTTCTTCCATGGTGAAGGAATGCACCTGCACATCACTTTGGGAAGTTCTATATCTTTCAGAGCTTAACACATAGCAACAAGTATATTATGTGCTGGGATGAAACATGGGTAGGCAGACATAAATTAAGGGTGAAAAATGAATCTTTTTGTAGGAAACACAGCTAATCTCTGTATTTGAATGGTACATATCTGGTATTTACATGAAAATATTCACATTTTTTTTTTAGGCTGTTTCAGACTCCTGCCACTGTGCCGTAGGCATGATCTGCCATCCAAGGGAACCTAGTGATGCTGTTTTCTGATGACGCAGTTTATAACTCAGACTTCAGTACAGACAATGGAAGCATTCATGGTTCCTTTTCTCCAGTGTGGTTTCCCATACTGATACCCTTCAGCTGGAGAGCTTTGGCACCTACACACAGTGTAGCAGGGCTTTCAGTGAGGTGATCTTATGGTGGGGGTGGTATGTTTTTTTTCACTGTTCTTCTGTATGTGTTTGGGAGGGGACAGACATCTGTTCAGAGCTGGCCATTTTATAAGCCATTTAAAGTCTTTCTTTCTTGTCCAGATCTTGTGCTGCTTGCCCGTTGCATCAAGTGTCTCTCTAGCATTTTCCTTGTGTCTCTTACGGTTAATTTCCTACAGGCTGGGATTCCAGGTAGCAGACAGAGAGCATCAGCAATGGCAGCATTTTTTTCCCATCCTCTTCTGCTTTGGACCAGAGGATTTCCTTTCTCATTTCAGCTAAAAATTTGTAGGAGAGGTATCAATCTCCAGGTAGTGTATTTAGGCCTGTAGGTATGTTCTTAGTATTATCTTTGCTGACCCTTAAACATAGTCCAGAGCTCAGAGGAATGTTTTTTACAGAAACTTGTAAATTTACTTGTCTTGTAAGTAACCATGGTCTGATCTGTAGCCTGTTTTATTAAATGTTTATAAAAGCTGGAGACAAATTATCTAGTATGAAATAGTTTATTTAGGTTAAAAAGATTAATAATAAAGACTCTACCAGCCTTTTCATAATGACCAGCTGGCCCACCAGTTAGAGATTCTAGAGGTAGGAGGATGTGTTTGAGATGACTGGGAAGTGTTTGTTAGCTATGGAAAGAGGAAAGGTGTCAGGATCCTGCCTTAGACATAATAGTCCACATGTAACTGGACAGGATAAGTGTGGGAAGACAAGGAGCAAAAGTTTGACAAGTTAAAGGAACAGAGAAGACTGAGAATTAGGCATATACTTTTCCAAAAGTACGGTTGCAAATAATAGTCAACAGGGGCAGAGGCTCTGTTTCATTTTGCAACTTGATCTTGTGTTGTATTCAATAGAATCAGGTCATATTTTAGTAGCAACTTGAGACCATCTGATCTGACTTGCTTTTTCCCAGGAAAGGGATTATTTTTCCACTCTGATATATTTCAGAGGGCTATCAGGTGGGAAATTTTCTTTTAAAATTACAAAAACTTCACCAACTGGAAAATATCTTAACTCTCTCTCAAACTTAGTTGAAATTGTCCAGTAAGTTTGGATACTTTGGGGGAACTGAGCGTGACAGTGTGATCATATATGCCTTGCTGCTTTAGGGAAACATACCGTAGAGAACCTGTGATTCCCAGTCTCCCATGTGCACTGCCTCTTGGAAATGTCCTGCAATACTTTTGTTTTGGTTGTCTAAAGAATGCATACACACCCATGTGGATAGTCCATTGTTTTTGGATTGTGTATTCTTCTCTATTGCATGGATGGATTTCTTGTGTTCAGTAGAAAATATCTATTACAGCATGGAAAATTCAGTAGTGTAACTCTGCTGCTGATGCCTGAACAGATGCTGTTACAAAGTCAGAGAACCAAATCTGGAGCTTTATTTATTCATTTAAAACCTAAATCAAAACACACAACTAGGTAATACTACCAAATTAACATTAGAACCGTGTTGCACTAAGATGAGCTTTTTGGCAGTGCTATTCTGTGCTACCATGTGAAATCTCAGATATAAAATATGTTAATTCAACCTGTTGCGTATTTCCATGGTAGTACAAATCTTGGTAACATGGTCCCATGGTACACAGTCTTCCCTGTCCTGTCTCCACCTGATTTGAAGAACAGATCCTCACCTCATCTGAAATGGATAATGAATGAGGCAGAATGAAGAAGGCAGTTGTTCAATATATCTCTATTTCCCTCATTCTATGAGACTAACAGGCCTTACTTGTTATCTACTCCCTTATTCCAAACACAGAACAAACTTGTACTAATCCTGGTTAAGCTGCTTACATTCATCAGCAGGTGCTTCCACCACTTGGTCCAACTCCATCAGAAAGCTAGGTTTGGCTGAAGAAGGAGGCGTCTGCTAGTTTTTTCTTGTCTGGCTTTGGCTAACAGGTCCTCTCTGTCCAGGTCCACTCTAGGCTGGAATTCAGTCTGTTCAGGGAGAAAAGAGACCTTCTTCACAGAGAATGGGGATATCTGTGCAGTCAGCATCCTGTGGGAAAAGACAAAATTGCATTTGTCTCATCGCTCAAATCTGAGTGAGTTACTAGAGGAGGAGATTCCTCCACATACTGTATGTTCTCTGAAACACTGTAAGTCACAGTGGAGATACTGTAGCATTTGTAATGGAGAGGAGCTGGGGGTAAGTAACAGTCCCACAAAACTGATTAAAGATGTTATTCAGGAAGAGATTGGAGCTCTAAGCGGTGAGTTTAGGACTGGGTGAGCCTATATGAAGGCTACAGTACTCACTAGATGATATTGCCTGTTCGTCTGATTATCAAGCATCTCAGTCGCTGGAGGGCTCTGTGTTGATAAAGTTCCTTCCTTTACTGGGGCAGCACTGTTGGAATTTTTCCTATGTATGTTTTCATACGGCATGAACAAAGCATCCCAGGCACCCCAGCTTTGTCGTTGCTGCACATTCTGATACACTCAGCTGTGTCTTAAAATACCTTTGAAGTGTATGTTTAGGAACTTAGAAAGTTCCTAAACAGTCTCTGAAAATGGCTGGGTATTTAGCCTTTGAAGGTGGTGGAGCGAAATGAAGTGCCCAGGAAAATTCAGAACAAGAGAAAGAAAGGCTAAAGTATGTCCAATTTCCATCCAATATTCTTGCATCTCCGGTTCATCTGTACTCTGTTGGACTTGTTAAAGTGAAGCCATTGTGAGTAATTTATATCAGTAAAATGATGTAAACGCTTCCACTGGGCAATGGGCTAAACATTTCCATGGGCATTGTGGTTACCGGAAAAAGACCCAAACACCACAGGGGTGAATATTTGGAACTATAGTTATACTTTAGAGGAAGTGAAACCATCAGAAATTTTTATGTAATGGCAAAGGCACAAGGTTTTACTTAGCCCTTTTCAGACAGTATCTGGTTCTTGGCTGCAGTGACCATGAAATGGTAGAGTTCAATATCCTGAGGGCAGAGAGGAGGGCACACAGCAAACTCACTACCCTGGAGGTTCAAGAGAGCAGAATTTGGCCTCATCAGGGATCTGCTTGGTAGAGTGCCATGGGATTAAGCCCTGGAGGGAAGAAGGGCCCAAGGAAGCTGGTTAATGTTCACAGATCATCTCCTCCAAGCTCGGGAGTGATGCATCCCAACACAGAGGAAGTCAGGCAAAAACACCAGGAGGCCTGTGTGGATAAACAAGGAGCTCCTGGACAAACCCAAATGCAAAAAGGAAGCCAATAAGAGGTGGAAGCAAGGGCAGGAAGGTTGGGAGGTATACCAAGAAATTGTTCAAGCAGCTGGGGATCAAGTTATGAAAGCTAAAGCACTGATAGAATTAAATCTGACCAGGGACATCAAGGGCAAAAAGAAAAGCTTCTATAGATACATTAATGACAAAAGGAAGATCAGGAAAATGTGGGTCCTCTCCAGAAGGAAATGGGATACCTGGTTATGCAGGATATGGAGAAGGCTGAGGTACTCAACAGATTTTTGCCTTAGTCTTCACTGGCAAGGGCAAAAGCCACACCGCCCAAGTCACAGAAAGCAAAGTGAGAGTGGGAGAATGAAGAATCACCCACTGTAGGAGTAGATCAGGTCAAAACCATCTAAGGAACTTGAAGGTGCACAAGTCCATGGGACCTGGTGAGATGCATCTACAGGTCTTGAGGGAACTGGCAGATGAAGTTGCTAAGCCACTATCCATCATATTTGAAAAGTCATGGCAGACAACACCAACAACACTGTGTGGTGCGGTCAACACACTGGAGGGAAGGAATGCCATCCAGAGGGACCTTGACAGGCTTGTGAGGTTGGCCCATTCAAAACTCATGAAGTTCAACAAGGCCAAGTGCAAGGTTCTGCACATGCAATCCCAAGCACAAGGATAGGTTGGGTGAAGAATGGATTGAGAGCAGCCCTGAGGAGAAGGGCTTGGAGGTGCTGATTGAGGAGAAGCTCAACATGACTTGGCAATGTGCTCTTGCAGCCCAGAAAGCCAACCGTATTCTGGTCTGCATCAGAAGAAGTGTGGCCAGCAGTTTGAGGGAGGGGATTCTTCCCCTCTACTCTGCTCTCATGAGACCCCACCTGAACTACTGTGTCCAGCTATGGGGCCCTCAACATAAGAAAGGTATCAACCAGTGAAGGGTATCAACCAGTGAGTCCAGAGGAGGCTACAAAGATGCTCAGAGGGCTGGAGCAGCTTTCCTATGGGGACAGGCTGAAAGAGTTGGGGTTGTTCAGCCTGGAGAAGAGGAGGCTCCGGGGAGACCTTATAGCACCTTCCAGTACCTGAATGGGCTATAAGAAAGCTGGATGGGGACATTTTACAAGGGCATGTGGTGACAGGACAAGGGGTAATGGCTTGGAACTAAAAGCAGGTATGTTTAGATTGGACGTCAGCAAAAAATTCTTCACAGAGGGGGTGGTGAGGCACTGGAACAGGTTGCCCAGACAAGTTGTGGATGTCCCATCCCTGGAAGTGTTCAAGGCCAGGTTGGATGAGGCTTGGAGCAACACGGTCTAGTGGAAGGTGTCCCTGCCCATGGCAGAGGGGGTGAAACTGGATGATCATTAAGGTCCCTTCCAACCCAAACTGTTCTGTGATTCTAATGCAAAGGAAAATTTGCATTTGTTTTTTGCAGCTGATGTTTAGAGTTCTGCAATTCACAGAGGTTCAGGACTGGGAGGCAGATCCCAGACACTCTCTAGTTGTGTCCTTCTCACCTTAAATTCCTCCTCCTCCTCCTGCTGTCATGGTACAGACCAGTTTCGTTTTCTGCTCTGTAACTCTGAAAATCAACCTGTTTATTCTACTGCTAAGTCAGGAGATGGATCACAGTCTTTAGCCAGTGTTTGAAGAATATGAACTTAAATAGCTGTGTTAATGGTAAATGTAAGGGTGATCAGGAAAGAAATGAAAGTCAAGGGACATGAAAGTAGTGGCATCATATTCAAAAAGTGTTTCTATTGTTGTGTTTCTAAAACACATATGTTTTCATGTATTAGTACTTACCAAATTTAAAGCAGGACATGAAATGAGCAAGTCAGGACACCTGATGTAGTCACAGTTCCTGTTTCTAGCTTTGCCTTTTCTTGATGTTTTTGCCTTGTAATTGTACAGTGTCTTAGTGTATTGTGGGATATTAAGTTTTTAGAGTTACTAAGTATCCTTTTTTAGGTGTGAACAATAAGAATATGGCAAACAAAAATTGACCACCTGTAATAAATAGATTAATTTGGCTTTGAAGGGAAGAATCTAGGGAGGTGGATGGGAGGAGAGGGTGGAAGTGTTGACAGATTTGCTCTTGCTTTCAGCTGTTATAGTGGAGGTGATCTAGTGCTTTATTCTTGTCTGCATATGTGTGTTGTCCCGTTTTAATCATGTTGGTGTCAGGAAAGTGAAATAAGTCCTTTGAGTCCTGCATAGGAGAGAATGCAGTTTTGGAGGTGGTGTGAGAACTGAGAAGGTTAATTTAACTATTTTTGCAAATACAGCCATAGAGACCAATGTGGAAAGGTTGAATTTCCATCAGGAATGAACTCCTGAAAAACACCAGTTGTTCCTTTTTGAGGATGTGGATGTAATGCCCCATAAGAGTTGTAATTCCGGTAGTTCATGTCCCTGTTATCCTCTCTTGGCTGAGTCACCCACTGAATTTCATTCTCATGATGTGCTTTAAGGAGAGGACAGAATGATCTATTGCACTGGCACCGCAAAAATTTGACGCATCCAGGGATTATATTTTTTTTAACTGTCAATTCAACCATCACAGAGGGGACATGAAGTGTCAGATATGTAACTTCCACAAAAAAGTCTGGTAAATTTCTGAGTAGAAATGTTCAGCTTAGAGTTTGGGTGGTTTTTTTTGGGGGGGGGGGGGAGTGTTTGTTTTAATTATAGGGGAATCATTTGATGTCAGACTGCTACTTAAGGGCAGCAATTACTAATGGACAAAGGGGATCCTACAGCATGCTTATATTATTCCTCAAATGTATGAACATGTTGCACTTCACTCTTGAAATCCTTTTGTTGGAAGCCAGTTTTGAAAGCACATAAAGTAGAGCCACTTGAACAAACTATCCCATTCTGCCTCAAAGTAATTGCCACTTACTTTGTTTATATTACGAGCAATGCTGGTGACATGACATTAGACTTAACTGCATCCCATTTTGGTGCTAACTAATATTTGCCCTTACACTAGGCAGAAAAACTGGAACTTCTTTTGAGATAATGCAGATATTGCATTTTTAATGGAATACAATAGGCATAAACAAACCAATTGCCCTGCTTTGGGATTACAATTATGTGATTTTTCTCCTTTTACATTTAACAAACACTGAAAAAAAAAAACCCACTAGAAGTCATTAGGCAATCTTCATAAACACCAAGTTGAAATAAAACAACAGTTCAACATGCATTTTCATGCAGATTCCCCTAAATACATTGTCTGCCTGAGAAGACAGTCATTTTGCTCTTATGCATAGTGCTGTGGAAAGCTGAAAGCTTTCTGCCACTGACAGAGGCTTCTCAAAAATCTGTCTCTGCATAGTGGGGCTGTGGCTGCCTTGCTCTGGCATGCCAAACAGAGTGAATGGAGTGATGTTTATGGACAAACAAGGAAGAAGGGCACCAATATCCAAATTTCAATGCCCAAAATGAGACTTAAAATCTCTCTAGTTACCTCCCTGCTTTCTTTAAACGCTTATATATAGATATAGATGTGTAAACTTCTGGTTTAGTTCCTTCAACAGGAATTTAAGCACCTACGTTATGTTTTAACATACTTAGATTAGAAAATCTAACCAATGTTGTCCTTCTGAGGGATCAGGTCTGAGGTCTTTCCTATGTAGGCAGTGTTAATGATGGGCAATTAGCAGAAACAGCATCTCAGTGCATAGGCACTTGGCTAGTAAAATCATCACTATGTATGATCAAGTGACAGCCAGGGCATTCAACTTTGACTGTGTTGCTAATGTCTGCCTGTATCACAACACAAATTGATCTTATGGGAGGGATCTGACATAAGACTGCCTTTCCCATTACATCCTTGAAGCACCACAGATTCAGGTAGGTGCCATTCCCCTGTATTGTCAATCTCTCTCCAGCTTGCAGTCTCCCACTCCACCACTCCCCCTCATATAGAGCACCTTCTAAATGAAATTTATTTGAAGATGTCCTTAAACACCTCCTTATGTGATGGAGAACAAATGTGCAATGGCCACTGACCACAGCTTATGTAAAGTCAATGTGTTCTTCATTGCTCTGCGGAAATCCAGCCCTTGGCCGTAATGTGTTTCTTGATTTTTCTTCCCCCTTGTTTGTCACTGCCCTTGTTTGTGAGTCATAAGTATATCAGACAGACCAGTTCAGGGGCCATACAGGGTTGCTTAAAGGTGTTGATGTCTGGGGAGGAAAGAGCAAAACCAGCATGTGAAGTATTCAAGGGCTGACTTTGAACTATGTGAATTTGTGCTATGCAAGCTGCACCAGAAAAGGGAATGTGAGGTTACTGCAGTTACTCAAGCCCAGGCAGATATCTGTCATTCCAAAACTATGCTGTTGAGGACTTTGGTTGAATGGGGGGAGCATCAGGGAGGGGAAAACAGAAAGTGGAATGTATGTTCTCGTGATTGCAGTCTATTAAGAGGCAAAAGTGCCATCATCACAAAATCACCTATTTCTCCCCCAGGAAAAAAGTGGAAACAGTACAGACAACATTACCTCAGGTCTCTTGGAGTGAATTTTCCAGGGTTTGTTTAAATCTGGTCTAGTGTACACCCATGCATCTAAAATTAGTTTGGGACTCCTGTGTGCAAGGGCAACCTGAAGCACAATTTTGTCTTGCTTGGGCTCTTTCTCTCTGAACTTTCTGTAACCTGAACCTGCTCTATGGACACCAAGTCCAGCATGGATTCAGCAAAGCGAGAGTTTACCAGACAAGGAGTGAGAAAGACGGAATTCCTACATATGCACATGTTGACCACAGAAATCAAAATCAAAATCATCCCCTTTCAGTGATGAATATCCTTAAATGCCAACGCATATACCTGGGATGCTGGGGAAGAGATCTTCACAGAAATGCCACTCCTCCAGCCTCTGGGCCTGTTTCTGCTATAACACACACCTCTGTGTTCTGCGTGGCAGCTTTTTGGCTTGTTTTGTTACACAGTGCTAAACAGACAGGAGGCATCAGTGATGTCTTCAGCACCTGTGCAGAAGTCCCTGCTCCATGTGGCTGCCGGCAGTGAGTGAGCAATGGGTTTGACTCTGCAGGGAGTGCAAGATTCTTCATTGTCCAACACTCTCTCTGTGTCTCCCACCATGAAATGCTACAGCAGAGGCATTTCTGAGGGCCTTCACTGGCATAGATGGAGTAGACTGATGCCTATATGTCATATTTGAAAATTAATTTTGCATCTCTAGTGATTTCTTTTTACTTTTACAGCATTTTTCCATGGCTTTCTTCTCCTTGGCTATCTAGGGAAGCCCATGCCTTGATAACACCTGCCTGGAAATTCAGACTGAGCTGGAGATGATATCTTGCTGACTTACTTGGATACATTCTCTTCTCTTGGGATCTTCAGTATAATTGTCCATTTTCTTCTTTTCTCAGCTTTTTTTTTTTTTCTTGTCAACCCCTTTGGCTATACTGTCTCCTAACAGTGAATGCAGAGAGGGATTTGTTCAAAATTTATTTCCCTGATGTTCAAAGATGGAGAAAATTAATAACAACCTGAGTCAAGACCTGCTATAGTGACTTGAAAATTGGAGGGTTTTCAGCGATCTTCTGGCCTGACATTGCAATTAAGGGAGTCAAGGGTTCATTTTCTATCATGTTTATTTGGTATTCGGTTATCTAACTCACCAAGGAAAATTCTCATCTGAGTTACATGTCTACAATTTAGTGTGTCACTGGTTTAGTATTTTATTTTGTTTTCTCTATGATTAGAGAATATTTAAATTTCCCAGGTCACCAGCAAGGACCCAACTGAGCAACATTTAAGCAGTATTAGTAAAATTACAATGTGTCTTTCATCTGTGAGGACCCTCCCCCCACAAAGTCCTTTGTTATTGGCATTAAGAGGTCACTCTTTCATCCTTGCATCCCTTATTGAGGCGAAATGCAAGCACTGTTCATAGAATCATAGAATCA
>NW_010260248.1:0-18164 GCF_000690775.1 Eurypyga helias
CCGCCTGAGCGGTGTCAGCGGGGAGCAGCCCTCCCGCGCCCCGGCGGCAGCCGGCCTGGGGAGTTCCGTGCTGCAGCGCTGCGATAAGGCCTTCGGTTAAGCAACGGGTCGCTGCTTCGGCATTTTTCTCTTTTTTTTTTTTGTTTTTCATTAATCTTTTGCTGCTGTCACCCTGGGTGGTGTGAGGGGACGACCGGTGTCGTGTCGGGATTAAGGGTGGTATTACATGGTGCTAAATTCTGGAAAATCAGCTCGCACTGGAATATCCTTTGGGAAGCGTAATGTGAGACTAGAGTTTATCTCAACGGGAGTGATTTTCAGCAGCAGTTGTCCAGTGTGTGTCACCCTGCAGTGCTAATACATGGGCTTAATTAGATGACTGATTAGAAACCTACAGTTTTTTTCCAGCCTAAACTTGAAATATTTCTTTTAAGGGCTTGAGCTCAGTTTAAAAAAAAAGTAATTATTTTCAACACAGTAGAAAGGTGATGTTATGCAAACCACTTACTGGAAGTTGAATTGAAGAGAGGCTGTTACTTTTTCACTAATTTTGTCCTTTTCATAATGTTCTTATGGGTAGTCAGAGTTGAGGAACCATGTGCTGCTTTTAGTGAAAGGCAGACCACCCCCAAATTGTGCTGAAAATCTCTACTGCTGCCACATATGCATCAAAGTTTTGAATGATTGTGCCCTCAGCAACAGCTTGATGAGTTGGCGGTGATTTATTGCCTTCAAGAGGTAGTTAACTCATTGCAGTTGACTTTACATTTACATCTCTGACGTCACCTGTGCTGAAAGGTTTAAACCAGTACTTTCAGCTCCAGCCTGTCTGGCCTCACGTAAACCCACCAGGAAAATAAACTTGAAAACAAGTAATATTCTCAATTAACCTCAGAATTATCTCTTTAAAAACGTTATGTTTTTTTGGTCTAAGACTTAAAAGGGATATATAAAAGAACAAGTGGGACTAAAACACATACGGAGTAATAAGATGACTTACGCATCATCTTTCCTTAAAACAAATTTTTAGCTGTATTTTTGTGCATTTGTTGTAACAAGATTGTGTGTTGTGCTGGGCATTTTGTTTGCTGTTGCTGGTTGGTGCAAACTCGAAAGTATTCAGGGTGCATGGATCAGTCCAGTTGAGCAAGTGTTACACGGGACGGCGAGGAGACTTCTGTTGTGTCCCAGTCTCCCTGACACTTGTGCAATAGACTCTTCCAAAACGTTTTGAAGCTTGGCCCCAAAAAGGTCAGTCTTTCTTTCCTCAAGTATCAAAAGTTAATAAGGTGTAAAGGAGCCTCCTGTTATTTCTTAACACACTAATCTGAACTCCCTGGAGAGATGGCGTTGCTGCTACCAACATTTTCATGTTGGGTAAATGCCCTTTAAACTTACTGTTTCAAAAACCACCCAGGCCCTGAGTAGAAGTTGTGTGCGTGAGAGAATACTGCTGTGCTGGCTGGCTCTTGCGTGTTTGGACACTTACCAGCATCTGGATCGGTCAGGGGAAGTTGCCAAGTGTTGGGCTGGAATGTTGATTTTGTTCTCAAAATCTGCCTCTGGGCTTATTTGTGCAAGAAAGTAGTTGTGATAACTTACTGCTTTGCTCTCTTTGACAAAATCATTGTACAGTTAAATACCACTCAGACCCCGTGATAAGCACAGGGACGAGGCTCTTCGTGGTTAGCCACAAGCCAGTGTAGGAGTAATATGCTTTTTTGTTTAGCCTATCTACACCCTTTACAGTTCAGCACGTGTAGCAGGGCGAGCTTAATGTCCCCAAAAGGCTGGCCGGTTAAGACCTTTTTGAGGGTGAATTTGACAAAAAGGAAAGCGTCACGGCGTGGGTGTAAGGCTGCTGGATCTGCTGCCAGTGTCCTGTCAAATGCCGGAGGTGAAGCCCCGCAGCTGCTGTGTTTCTGATCAATAGATGGGCATGGTAGGTAACCTGGCACTTCCTGGCTCAGTACTCGATGCTGTGTATAGTTTTCATCGTTCATCCAGTACAGTTTTCAGTGCATTTTCTGTGTCATGGGGTCTTTCCGAGTTAAAATTGGTGATTTTTAATCCATGTGCGGTGCTTAGCGGTAAAATATTTGAGTTTCTGTGTCAGTGCTTTGTCCTTTCTCCACGGGCCAAATCCATATTGCAGGCGAGCTGTGTGACTTCAGGTTTTCATCAGGGCGGTGAGGTGGTGTGTTGTTTTAATTTTGTTAAGGGGCTCTTTTCTCAGTTCCCTTTAGAAGCGGTAAACCGAATCTCAGTAAAGGAACCGTTCATGAGGAGCAAGGCCCCAAGGCAGGGAATTAATGCAGAACAACCATTGCACTGTAAACACTCGTCACAGATTATTCTCCACTGACAAGTGCACTTGGCGCACGTAGTCTTCAGAGCTCTCTGCAGATTCAGCTGATGGAACACAACTGCTTGTAAAAGCAAGCCGGAATTTTTGATTACTGTGATATTTTCATTGTTTATCCTATGAAATTTGAGGTGGTTTTCTGTATTTAGTAGCACTCGGCAGAGGAATTTAAAAATCTGTGTTCTTGGTTGTGACTTTGCAGAAGCCTGTGAGTTTTCCTGGTAAATTTAGGCTTGTCCATAATGCTATTCTTCTTTATTTTCTGTTTTCCCATGATAGTAGCAAGGTGATTTTTCTTAAATGCCCTCTTCCAAGTAAGTTTTCGAGCCTTAGTTGTCATTCAGCAAATGAACTGTACTCCTCTTGCTGTTCTTACGGGGTTTATTATTTTTTCAATAGGAGTTTTTTGGGCTTTCTCTAGGATTTTCTCATCTCTCTAACAGAAAAACCATATATTATCAGCAAGTTTTAAATTGCCATTGTTGCCATGTAGCTCTTCTGTCAGTAAGTCACAGAATTCTTATCAACACTGTAGAGCTAGTGAGAAATTTGCCGCTTGTAATGAGAGAGTGGTGAGATGTGGATTCCAGGCTCCTGGTCTGTGTTGAGATATGTTGAAATCACAGACAGGACATGTTGGTTGACATCCTACCTAGTCATGAAATGTAATCCTACCTGCTGTTGCAAGAGGAGGAAAAGGCTGTTCAGTTTCTCAACGAGGTTGTTAGCTTATTGCCAACGTGAAATTTCAACCAAGTTAAGATTACATCGAATTGATTTGTGCCTGTCTGTAAAGGGTCAGCACATGCCAAGTATGACTCTACTTCTTAATTGTCCCCAGGACAACTGTGTTTTGTCAAGCGTTACCTCAGATTCCTGGAAACTAGTTTTTAGTAGAGTTCTCAAGTGAAAGCCAAATTCAGACGTGCGGTCTGTGAGTCTGCGACGGTAATTTTTGTGTAATGAGGAGACACTTCAAAGGTCTCCTTTACTTGGGGGATTGAATTATTTCACAATAAGTGCTGGATGTTGACTGTATTTTATCCTTCTGAGGATCTGTTTCATAACTGGCATGTTCCCTATTTCATGACACAATGGGACTCTCAATTGCCAGATGTTAGAGGACATGGAATTACTTTTGGGTCAGTTTTGAACAATCTAGGCAGCTTTTAATGAGATGTACATGAAAGTGGTGAAAAGACTTTATTTTGGACAACTGAAACTTGCGTGTTTAGAGTTGAGTTCTGTTGCTGAAACCTTTGAGCTCCGTTTAAAGTAACCCCGTTCTGGGGTTTGGTGGCACTGGAATTAGAACTGGAGTATTTTTAATTGACATCCAGAATTTGGCTACGGAATGTATATATAAACATTGCATTTAGAACAGATTGTGTGTATGGAAAACACTGGTTTGGTTCTGTAGTGGTGTCCCTGGAGATTTGGGTGAAAATATGAAGCAATGTATTCAAGTTGCGCACGTTCAGCTTATGGTGACAACCAAAACGGGCTGCAGGCAGATGCGAACGCGGTAGCACTGTTATCTGGCTGTAGCATTACTGGCTTTTTCCCAGTAGTTTAATGGTTCATGGAATCGTTATTTTAATTTTCACATTTCCTTTTTTGTTTTTTAGGTATTACTTGTGGTCGGACACGCATCCCTGTTTTAGGAAAACTTGGGACTTTTGAAACTTGTTCTCTAAGACGGATTCCTCTTAGAAACTTTTCGGAAACACCAGCGTATTTTGCATCAAAGGATGGTGCGAGCAAGGATGGTTCTGGAGATGGAAGCAAGGTAATCTCCATGCATTAGGTTTTCCAATAGCTTATATATAAAATGTTTCTTAAATGTTTTTAGTAGATTTTTGTTCTTAATTAGAATATTCTTGAAATTTTTGCTAACTCTTGACAGTTCTGATCCTCCCAATTGCTATAACTGGCAGTGAAGAACAAATAAATTGTGCTGTGAACTTGTTAGCAGCAAACCCTTATAAACATCCCATAATGATTTTCCCAGTTATTTATAAATCATTTTGCCTTGTGTAAAGGGACACTTGAAAACTTTGTAGAATATTATAAGTCCACAACAGGTTTCAGGTTCTCATAAAAGAGTAGTAATTGGAACTGTTCTTCAAAAACCTGCTACTACCAAGTGGGCTTTTTAAAGTAAGTACATTTTAAAATGTTTACTTTTCAGCACTGATTTGGTAGCTGTGTTAAGTGAGGCAAGTTTGTGAGGAGACCAACTTTATTCTTGTTAGTAAACTATAATCTATTTTCATCCTAGTCTTTCTCTATAATTATAGTTAATAAACAGCTTCTTCAGATAAATGATTACCTGTGGATAAAACTGCTCTTTAGTCAGCAAGATTTTGAGAGTTCACAGGCAGTAACTTTACCTTAGCATGGCATGTTGTAACATCTGAGGAACTGTCCAGATGACACACTTGTGTTCTGAAGGTTTGGATTAAACTTTTTTATTAAATAGAGAAGATAAAAAACGTGAGCAGAAATGAGTAGGCAAGCAAAGTTTTAAAAAAATGGGGAACTCCCTTAGAAAAGGGAAGCGATCTTTGCTGTTTCCTAAAATAGAATAGTTTTTAATATTAATCCAAGTACGAAGGCATATATAACGGATATAGTTTAAAAAAAATGTTAACCTTGAACACCACTAAACAGGATAACAGAGAGAAAGACAAGTAGGTTTGTGTCAGGGAACGCTGTCTTAGTAGTGAAAAATAAAATATTGCCAAGCAATTTCTGAGATGCTTGTTTTATAGGCCATATCTGCCCTACAGCCATCTGCCAGCATAGCTACATCTGTCAAGAACGGGAGAGGAGCTGTGGCTTCAGAAACCCTTAGAATCAACACAGTTGCCATAATGAAATTACTCTCTCTATAAGTATGATTTGTTTTCTTCTCTGGGGTTAGAATAAATTACCTTGAAGTACACTATTAAAACATTCTTGAGCCAGTTCAGCTTGTTATTGTTCAAGTGCCAGTCAGGCAGTTCTAATCTAGACATGGGATGCCTTTTCCCTGGGCACCAAAATTGGCAAAACTGGGAAATGCAGATATGTGTAGCTTCAGAATGTTTAGATCATGTTGTTTGAAGTTTTCAAAGCTTTTAAAAAACCCTGACAATCGTTATTCAGCTACTGCAGTATTCCCATTACTGGATTCCATAAACGTGCTGCTAAATTCCTAACAGCTCCATTGTTTGGGGCTAATTGTCTGGAAATCTTTTGTAGAAGTCTGTCGGTGAGGGGAGTGGTAAGAAGTCAAGCTCTGGAAGCTCTGGGAAAGGAGGGAACCAGCTGCGCTGCCCGAAGTGTGGCGACTTGTGCACACACGTGGAGACATTTGTGTGTAAGTCTGCATTAAACCTTTCTTTTTAAAATAGACACAGATGTGACTATTTGTGATCTGACGTTGCCTGAGTGCTGAGTTTTAGCCTACCTAATTATATGGTGTCAAAAACTTTGTTACACGTAGCTTGTCTACGTTGGTGTCAGCAGGTATTGTCTGTGGGTGCGTTTGTGTCATTTCCTGTGATGTGTGCATGGAGCAGAATGTGGCAGTGGGATTCCGACCTCAACTGCGAATACACCGTTGTAAAATACTTCATGACATTTTGTGAAAAGAGATGCTCTCGTAAATGATACTGTTTAATAACTACTGTTAAATTTATATATTGGACAGGAAGAATATATATAGACAGTTGTAATGTCTGTGATGTGCTTACTAACTCGTAAAACTTTAATCCTGCATGTACTGAAACCAAAGTGCTTATCCAGCAGAGGAATTAGTATATGACAGATGGCTTACAGAATAGTTTTCTATGGCAAAGTCAGATCCATAATACGTTCCAAATAGGAGGCTGGAAAATCCGAAATGCATCAGGTGTCTGGTATCCAGCAGCAATAGTTACTTTTTTTTGAAGTACAGTCCAAATTAATGCCAGTTATGCTTTGGGTTCTATCAGACTTGAAGACATTCCTCCTTATTTCAGTGTTAATAGACTAGCCTAGAAAGTGGTTGTCAGAAAGCAAATACCCATCGTTAGTTGGTGGGGGGTATCGAGTCATAATCAGGCCTGCTCACTAAGAAGCTTATGACAAAGTCAGCATGAACTTGTTCAGCGGTTGTTAATACCACAGTTGATGAAAATACTGAGCGGATGTGCTGCTATTTGCTACTACTCATATGAAATACTATTTCGTAAAAGTGATCAAACGCCGTGAATCGCCAGACAATTCCATAACAACAGTATATTTATTCATGTTAGATAAAAGGATCAGTCCTCAGCTACTATTCTTTTGCCAGAAATAATAAGCATGTTTTTATTTGCAACTATAGGCAACAAGGCTGTCTGAAATATCTGGCACTGGTTGGTGGAACTAGAAAGATAATTCGGTTCAATATGTTGGCCTCTCCCTGGACTAGGTGTGGTTGAAAACAGTGGAAGGATTATTAACCTCATTTACCTTATCTGATGATTTGTGGCTAGACAGAGAGTTCAAAACTCTGGCTTCACTGGTTTGCTCCCTTCGTTACTGTAGTTTCTGCTTTTATCAGAAATACCAGTCAGGCATTGCACCAGAGCAGAACAGTCACGTGTCTCCCTGGCAGGCAGAAGTATGATTTAGGATGTTGTCAGTGTCGCTAGGCATCTTTAAGCATGCTTGAAAACTTTGGTAGGAGGAGGATGTGTTCATACTAAGCTCTGGGAGAAACCGTCTGGGATATGCAATCTCAATTCACCCGGAGTGATACCGCACTTGAATTGCAGCGCCAGCATGGCACAGGTACCCTGAACAGCTCGGGACTGCAAGCCCGCTTTGAACTGTAAAAGCACTGTTGCAGCTGGTCAGGTTTGTCAGAAGCTTGGAGGTCAAAATACGAGGAAGTCTGCTTATAAATAATTGAATGTGTCCATTTTTCTCATCCTGGCATGTTCTGCTCTGAGGCTTTAGGGTTGTGCAGCCTTTAAATGAAGTAATAGTTCAAACTAAGCACAGTGTCACTGGATAACAGAGTAGAGTAGATTTTTGTTCATCTAGTGAACACCAGTTGTCACTTCTCTATTAATTGGTAACTTAAAAAAAATTAAACCAGAGATTGTAATTTCTCTGATTTCTCAAATTTCTGAGTCATAGTGAAGTTTTCCCTGGACCTGTCTCTTCCTGGTTTAGTTAATTTGAGCACGATCCTTCCCAGCCAAACTGTAGAATATAAAGTGGCTGGAAAACGGAAGAGCTAAGTTCTAATTACCATTTTAGAAAGCAAAAACTAATAATACAAAAACCCCGTCCTTGTCTGCCCAAAATGAATGGGTTGCAGGATGTATTAAACATACTGTAACTTGATTTTCCAGATAAAGCTTTCATGTTGCTAAGTCAGGAAAATGATGAATTCACTCAATTCCTGTTTGAATTATCAAACTGCAGAGCCTTAAGTAAATATCTGAAGTCAAAGGAAAATATGCAATTAGCATTTGTTTCAGGTTTTACGTACTAGGGCTTTTCAGTCATTTTGGGAGAAGTAGCGAAACGTAATACTGCATAAAGCCCACGTTTATTAGTGAATTAATTGCCCCTGCCTGGCAGCCTGGTTGTCCACTGGAGTTTGTTTTTAATGGGATTTCAGTTTGTAACCGCAAATCTTACGCAAGGATTTGCTTGGCAATGGATTTCCAGTAATTAAGGAAGAATATGACGCAGACCAAAAGGAATTTTGCTTTGACACACTTTCTCAGCCGTTCCTGTACTGGTTTGGGTTGAGAGACTCTGTCAGGAGAGTTTTGTGATCAGTGAAATGGGATGTGAGCCTCAGCTAGGGAGTCAAATCCAATGGCTGTAAAACGGACGGACGGATGGAGCCTTATCCTAGGTGCTGCTTGTACTGTCTCACCTGGTGCTCTGGGCTTAGCGCCCATCCTTCAAAGCAAGCCTTCCCTGCCACTGTACCTGCTTAGTAGGCAAGAAGCTTCCTGCTCTCTTTCCCCGGTGTCTTTTAGCAGTTTAATAGTAGCCCATTATCTCAACCCTACAAGTGGCTTTTAGATTAATCCTCCGATTGTTTGGGCTTCCCATACCTATTGTAAAAACCCGGCCTTTCTTTTTGGCAGGGTCAGCTCAGAGGGGCTTTAGAAATCTCTTTGCAAACGCAGCCTCTGGTAATGTTGTCTAAATCGGAACCAACACTTGACTTGCTTTTTTACCACACTGCAAGTATTTTCAGACATCTTAGTGAAGTAATTTGACAAGAAGGCTCTTTGCTGAGCTTTTATGTGTTTGGTGAAAGAACATACGGAAATGTGCTGGTATTTAAGAATTGCCATTTTGAATGCTCAGTTTTAGGGAGATAGCAGTAATTAAACTCTTTCCTTGCATTTCAGAGCAAACTTCTCAATGTTTTTGTTCTGTTAAAACTCATATTGATACTTTTTTCCGAATTGCTGTGTAGATGATAGAAACTGCCAGGTTTCAGAGCTGTGTTTTGATAACCGAGTCTCCTCCCCAGGGCACCTTATACATCAAAGTTTCCCTGTAGCCACGGCCCCTGTGGGTCTTACTGAAAATTAGGAAGATCTCTAATAACCTTCCTCTGTGCAGCTTGGAGCAATTGATAAAAGCCTACTCTGGACAATAATTTTTTTTCAGCAAATGATGTTTTGAAGATACACAATAATATTCTTATAGCCTGCTCTTTATTTTCTATCTTTTTAACCATTCCTGTGGATCTATAAAGGGGGCAAGTATTCTCGTGGCTATTCCATCCTGGTAAAGCTGACTGTTAGCGTTGCATAAGGAAGGACAACAGCCTCATGGCGCTGTAGTCACTCAGAATATCAAAAGGTGTTTTGAGTGGGCACTGGGAGAAAGCTTGGGGTTTTTTTCCCCTGTGTTATTGTTGCTAAGTAATAGTTACGTGAGAGAGGTGGGTGCACACAAGTGGTTCTCCATTGCGTTCCCATTAGGCAGATAATTTGGACTGTTGCCAGGAGAACTTTCCAGCTGTTACACAAACTTTCTTTGGAGTAGAGTTGTTAAAACTGTGATGGTCACAGTATTTGTGCTCCATTATTGAAATAATCTCCCGGTTTTACCTGTACAGTCACAAGGTGTGCTTAATATTGAGAAAAGAACTTGCACTCCTCCCTTGCTGATGCCAGCTCTAGGGGAGGCAGCAAGAAGTTATAAATAAGCAGCTTGTTTATTGCTAGAGGTGGTTATTAAAATTGGCTGGTACTACAGTGTTCAAGCCATTCTCTAAACAGCTTTGATTTTAGGAGTTTTGACATTGAAGTTTTTCATGTGGTGGTTTGCCACATTTACTTTGCTTTTAATTTAATACATTTACTAATATATTAACTTCAAATCAGTCCTGTTGTGTGTCATTCGCATTTAATCGCATAGCAGTATGGTCAGAAAAGATCTGTTTTGAATGACACATTTATTCTTCTCTACTATCTATTTTTGATTGTTTCACCTTTGCTTTTTCAAAGGGGAAAACCAAACAGTGCAAGTTCTGTTTTGCAGGCTTTTGAAACCAGGCTTTGCAGATAACATGATTACTTGAGACATGGTTCACAAAGTCAGCTGTAGGAGGCCTTGGCTTTTGGAATTTGTAAGAAATTTGTTCTACCCTTGACAGTAAAAATAAATAAGCAGAAGATCTTGCAAAACATCAAAGTCCTGATCTGTCGCATACCACAGCTGCCTCTTGTTGGGATGAGCCCTTTGTGTGACCCCGCTTTGCTCTGTGTCCTGGGCTTAGATGACTCCACAGTGTCCCACAGCCAGTGGGATGCAGAGGCCGGGAGCTGCGACAGTTGTCCTTTCCTGAACCTGCTGCACACTGTCTTTGATACTGTAGATTGCCTCCCTGCGCTTTAGAGTAGTCTGCCCCTATCCACAATTCCTGGTTTTTGCCTTCTGGTGTGAGTTAGGAACAATCCCTGCTTAGTTTGAAGCTCTCATTAATATTGCATCGCTCTGGGGTGCAAAGTTTCTTCCTCCAAGCGTAATGCTACTGAATAATGGTGAATGGATTTTTTGCTTTAATCCCTTGTTTGCTTGCTGCCCTGCTTTGTGACTTTTTTGGGCAGATTGTATTCCCTGATGTCAAAATCTACAGTCCAATAATTGCTTTTAAAACTTGTGAGGGGAACAAAGGGGAAGCGTTGTGTCAACGCGGGGGTGTTTGTGGTGTCTTCCAGGTGCTTGTCCTGTGTATGACAGACTCGGGCAGTTGGATGAATGCTGTTTAAGCAATGCCTCTTACCGTTCTGTTTTACTTTTTCTGTAGCTTCCACCCGTTTCGTGAAGTGTGAAAAGTGTCACCATTTTTTTGTTGTACTGTCAGAGGCAGACACAAAAAAGAGCATCATTAAAGAGCCCGAGTCAGCAGCAGAAGCTGTGAAATTGGCATTCCAGCAGAAGCCGCCGCCTCCACCGAAAAAGGTAGGGCTCTTAATTTCACTCCAATACTTCCTTGTGTTCCAGCATGGTGAAATGCTTTGCTTCTTAATCTGCGTCAGGTGTGTAATGCTCTACTGTGACAGGGTAACAAAGACGATTAGCTCAAGATTAAACCCTTAAGAGCGACGTGACCCATCAGAACACTGACAAAGGGAATGAGTGGATCAAATAGTTGGTCTTGTTTTCCTCTGCCTTTGTCTTAGGACTGAAGTCCAGTGCCTTCCTTTTCTCCACGTGTCCCTGAGGCTAGCAACCCTCGGCACGTGTAGTACCTTTTGTTTCCTGCTACAGCCTCATGTTCTGCACCCTTACGCTGGGGGTTTCCTTCTGTAGCTGCAGAACCTTTCATTTGGCCTGTCTCTGGGTGAGCTGGCTGATTAGCTTTGTGGCCGTGAGCCATCTTAAGTCATTTGGTCTCCCTCTCCTGAGTAGTGAGGATTGTGTTTCTCAGTTCCTAGTGGAGTGTTTCTGGAGCTGAACGTGGTCTGGATAGGCCGCTTTAAAGAAATTAAGTATCCTTGAAATTCCTGTTCCTCTTACGCATTTGGGTGAGAACGACAGCGGGTTTAAATACTGGTAGGGGAGAACTGACAGAGACAATATGATTGGGCAAGTGCCATGTTTTTAAGTAAACTTGTCAACAGGAATATATTTTTGTATTTTGGATGTTGGGTTTCTGTTTCTCAGTTCTGTGATGGTTGGTTTACTCCAAAGTCCCATCTTTGGCACAATATCCTCTTTTATCTCTTGCTGCCAGGTGGTTTAGAAGAGTTACTAAAATTGAGTTATTTTTCAGATTTATAACTACCTCGACAAATACGTTGTTGGTCAGTGTTTTGCCAAGAAGGTGCTTTCGGTTGCTGTGTACAATCATTACAAGAGGATCTACAATAATATCCCAGCTAACCTGAGGCAGCAAGCAGAAGTTGAAAAACAGACTTCCTTAACACCGAGAGGTTTGGTGGTTTTCTGATCAAATATAACTTAGCGTTTCAGGGCTCTGACTTAAGAAACCTGAGAAAGCAATTCTTTTAGCTCATTCCAATGACAGAACACCTAGTCTTGAGGTAAAACCTAGTAAATTTAATTTCCACTGTATATAAACCTGTGTGATTTAGTTAAAAGTAAACCAGAAGGTTTATGTTGCCGTGGGTGTCACCTATGATATTACACAGTTAGTGTGCTTTATTGATGCATCTTATCAGGTATTTTCCTTTAACTTTAGACAGTGAGCCTTCTAAACTTTTCTAATCTCATTTACTGCTTAATGGTGCATCTGCTTAATCTGCAAACAATGCAGATCTTGCAGACAGTGTTTTGCATAGGGAATTTGATGAACAGTTGGCTTTCCAGCCTTACTCGCTGCTGTTGTCGGCATCTGCTGGTCGCCATAGTATTGTTCCGTATGTAGTAGGTGTAGATGGAGTTACTCTTGGCAGTACTTTTGTGACTGAGTAAGTGTGTAGCTATGTTGATCTAATTTATTTTTAGAAGTAGGATTAAGTTACTGTCTCCGATTCAAAGTGTACCTTGATATTTTTTTTTTCTTAAGGTGTTTTGTTCTGTCTTGCAATAAATAGTATGCTAAGCAAACAGAATCTTCCTTTTTTATTTTTGATTTTATGTAAAGAAGTATTTTAACGGAGGGGGAAACATTTAGTAGCACGTTACTAGTAATGGTAGGGGAGCAGCTGTGTACCTGGCACAGAGAAGTTCTGA
Source organism: Eurypyga helias (assembly GCF_000690775.1). Taxonomy (NCBI): domain Eukaryota; kingdom Metazoa; phylum Chordata; class Aves; order Eurypygiformes; family Eurypygidae; genus Eurypyga; species Eurypyga helias. Next base: position 12,566 of record NW_010260248.1, read on the forward strand.
CCCTCCACAGGAAGATAGATGTGTGCACGCCCAGAGGGACTGGCAGTGAATATTTATTATGGATAGTACTTTGAAATGTCTGAAATCTTACATTGTAACAGTCGAGCATCAACCTGAGACTTCAAGGAAGCCTTTTCAAGACAAAGTTGTAGCATTTTTTCCCCCCCTTTATATACATGGTTTTTAAAATAAATATCTAATTGGAGGTAATAGACTGTTACTGGGTTAAGTAGTAGAACGCTTGCTGTCATTTTAAAAGCATGCAAGTTAGGTTTTAGGCAATAAAGACTAATTCACGTGGGGGTTTCTTGTTAGAAATGTCTTTGTACAGAGTAATGAGAGATATTCAGAAGAGGGCAAGAGGTGGAGAATTTACAAGCTTTTATAAACTTATTTTTTATTACTGTTTTCATCCTCTCTCTTAGAATTAGAAATCAGAAGACGGGAGGATGAGTACAGATTTACAAGTAAGTGAACTCTCTCCTCGTGTCCTCCTCTGTAATATGTACTCTTGCAATGTTAATGTAGAATAGTCTTTAGTGACCACTAGTTTCAAATGCTGGGTAAGATCCTGTTTGCTTTCCTTCTGTAAGTAAATTTAACTGATGGTATTGAGCATGCTTTTAGAGATGACTAGGATCGCATCCTTTATCTAGTTCTAGGTGGAAAGTAAGTAAAATGTAGATATACTTTGTATGAAGCTGTTTAATTATCTGTCCTTAGAGTTGTTCACACTAGAAGTGGAAATTGAGTTAATTTAGTACTGAGAGCTGCTTACATTAATAATGCCACACAAGATACAGTGAGAGGTGGACAACAAGGGAAGTTAGGCAAGTGTTTTCTGCAGTGTATTTGTACTCTTAAAAGGCACAGTGTCATGGTTTAACCCCAGCCAGCAACTAAGTTAATGCAGCAGCTCCTGAGCCAGCCCACGCTGTCGCCTTGAACCTCAGGATGCCTCATTTTTTCCTTGATCGAAGTGAGGTCAGTCATGTTTGTTTTCAGTTCACTGTAACTCTCACTGGCTATTGAACTTCTTCCACAGTCTAGTCTAGATCAATTTGTAATCCCAGATACAGATCTTCAAACCAGTTTTCTTAATCTTTATGTTCTACTCTGTAAACAGTTAAAACTCGTGCTCTGAGACAAAGCCTGTAACAACTAATCTGAGAAGTTTTTAAAGTCTTGAGAGTAGATCTGCTGGTTTTGTAATTGTTATAGTACACCAGTTCTTGTTCCTTTTCATCTCAGAGTTCAAAAGTTTGGGTTTATTTCTTCCCATGTGTTAAAAATAAAAAAAGACAGTTAAAGTGAGTCAATTTGTAAGGACTGAAAATTTATTGGTTTTAATATAGAGTAATATTTTTAGGTAATCCACTGTACCACTGGAAATTCTTTACTTATAGGCAGATGTGCTTGTGCAAAATACAATTGGTATGCATTTTTTAAAATAATATTGCTGTATTTCTGTTGCAGTCCTATCTGTAAACTCTTGTACAGGTAGAAACGCAGGTTTGCAGAACAAAACGGAGGAATCAAGGTTTTATTCTGTATTTAATTAGTGGCAGACCTTGTCGGTGCTCAGACAGTACTGTTCTTGTTCTCTTCAGAACTACTGCAGATTGCTGGAATCAGTCCACACGGTAATGCTTTAGGAGCATCAATGCAGCAACAAATGAACCAGCAGATACCTCAGGAAAAACGGGGAGGAGAAGTACTAGATTCAGCCAATGATGACATAAAACTTGAAAAAAGTAATATTTTGCTGCTTGGACCAACTGGATCAGGTATGCAGCTGCATGTTTTTATAGGTGTCAGTTTTCTTATATCGATTGTTAATGAGACATTTTCCTCTTTTGTAATTATTCCAACTTGGTGTGTATAAAAAGCTAAAGTGTGAATTCCAAACTGGGATTTTGCTTTCCTGCCATGGTAACAAGCTGACCTAAATGGCCTTGAAAAGGAAGGAGGTCTGGTCATGTGGTTTGCTGGTTTTTTTAATGCCTATATTGTTTACTAACTGATTAAAAGGTGCAAGTTCCACTGGGCTGAAATAAGACACACTTAAAGTTTCTCTGCTTTAGCTGGCAAGGTGAGATGCTGAGGTTACTGGTGTTTCACCTCTGGGATGGATCAGTTATGGGAGGGTTACAAGATAAATTGTGTGTTTATAAGAAGTGGGAGTGTTTGTGTTGAACTGATAAGCATTTTGCAGGCTGTTTGGGAGAACACTCACCAAATATCTTGATCTTCTTTCTCCTCAACTTCAAAGCAGGAGCAATTGCACTTTGCACTGCACCCTAAGTGTCTGCAAAAGAACTTCTGATTTATTTAATCCTTAATCTATGCAAGTACATGTCACAGAATATAAAAACCAAAATACATTTTTATTTGTGACACTGTGTGCATTTCAAGCTGCCTCGAACATCTCATATTAGTCTAGTTCATAAATACAGCTTGCCAGTGTAAAAAAACTGTTGATGAAACTGTCTTCCTTGGAAAATATATGTATATATGAACATGCTGGCATCATTCTAAATGTCTAATGACTGTAACGATGATCCTATGGTAAATACTTAATTTTGTGTGCTCTAAGGAAATGCATGGAAGTTATAACATGCAGTTTTTATTTCATAAGGTAAAACCTTGCTGGCTCAGACTCTAGCTAAATGCCTAGATGTACCTTTTGCTATCTGTGACTGCACGACCTTGACTCAAGCTGGCTATGTTGGTGAAGACATCGAATCTGTCATTGCGAAACTCCTGCAAGATGCCAACTACAACGTGGAAAAAGCTCAGCAAGGTAAATGTTTACAGCACATTTCCTGAAGTTCATTCACAGACTGGGTTAATCTTGCCTAAGTGTTCTAAACTTTGAGACCACTGGTATTTCTGTGATGTATGTGCCTGTTGCACGTACCTGAATTTTAACATTTTAAATCGGAAGTAATAAACCTGAGGAGAGCTCTAAGCCTATCTTGTAGTCTTTGTTCTTGTCCATAGCTGGACAAGATTGCATGTATGTGGGAGTAGAACAGACTGCTGCTGTCTTAAATTCTTTTCCTGTATGTAAGTTCTTGCTTCTCTTAAAAAGTGGAGTCTTCCTTAAATCCGCTTTCTGTAACGACAGGAATTGTTTTTCTGGATGAAGTAGATAAGATTGGCAGTGTTCCCGGTATTCATCAGTTACGGGATGTTGGAGGAGAAGGTGTTCAACAAGTAAGTACTTCCATGGAGAGATTTTTACTTTGTAAGCAACCAGCCCACTGAACCTACGTTTCATCCTATTGTATGTCAAATAGCACGGCAGTGTGTGGAGTCATAGTTCTTCAGTTCCTGAATTATTAACCTTTGAAACCCTCATCTTTCCTCTTTATTCTAAAAAAAAAAAAAAATCAATCTCAAAAGCAACTCAGGGCCGCTTATAGAAACATTTTAATTGAAAAATGTCTTTGCAGCATTCAGACAGCAAGTTGCGTAATGTAGGCAAGAACAGATAACACTTCCCACTTTGACAAAACTCTTAACGAGTTGCTCTCATAATGCTCTTGGGAGTCACGTTGGTCTGTCCTTGAATTGGATTGTTCCTCTCGTATGGAAAACTGATTTATTGAGACACTTACTGTGCAGGCATAAGGGATTAAAAATTGTAAATACATCTGTGAAAGTAAGCAGAGTGTGGTGTGCCTTATATGATGCTACACAGTAAAGCCTGATATTGCTTATTTCTTCTTTCCTTCCTAGGGCTTGTTAAAATTGCTAGAAGGCACAATAGTAAATGTTCCAGAAAAGAATTCTCGTAAACTACGTGGAGAAACGGTGCAGGTTGACACAACAAACATCCTCTTTGTAGCTTCTGGTGCTTTTAATGGTCTTGACAGAATTATCAGCAGGAGGAAAAATGAAAAAGTGAGTCTATCGGGCTATGTATGAACTGAAAAATGATCTTAGTTACTGGTCACAGAAGTGACTCCTGAAGGTCTTGCTATGCTTGTCAAGTCACTGAGTTTGTTTGTAGAGCAGTGGTTTTCCATCCGTTACCTGGGAACCTGAGGTCAAGCCTAAGAGGCTTGCTCTTTGCTGCCTTTATTGATAGTAGGCTGAAGTAGACTGCAGTGGTCTCTGCTTCCCTGGAAAAAAATAGGTAGAGGGGAAAGGTTGAAAGCTGTTGGGAGAGGACTTGCTATCCATACTTGAGTGGTAAACTTTTTACATGACTGTCATGTACTGTTTCTTAAAGAGAATAGGTGAAACAGTTCTAGCAGTTACAGTAGGATGTCTTTCAGTTGCACTGTACCACGTATGAAACTGAAAAAACCCTTTTTCTATCAATACCCAAAGCTTTGCTGTTGATGCTCAGATAATTTGAGCAAATGGTGCTAAAAGCTGTCGTCATCTTAAAATACCTGGTTATGTAGTTTACTATTTTGTGTATTGGTGTCTGGGGATGGAGTTTCTAACAGGGGAGTGACCGAAATCCAAATTACTGTTTATGATATTTCACGTTGCTTTTCATGGAAGCACTCTTGTGTGCATTTGCTTTGCCTCCAAAGAGCCCTTTTCAGTCTCACTGGTATCTGGAAACTTAGCAGGACATAAACTAAAAACCAAAAAGATTAGTAATAAGAAAAACTTACTGTTATTCAGTCTGATGTGTCGGTACCTTGCTGCGGGGAATTAAATGTTACAAGAAATTGATGGTCTGCAAGGCGTCCAGTTTTATGAGAAGTAATTTGTTGAGCTTGAATTAATATGTAATGACATAATCGGTCATGGCAGACTTCTTTATGTAGGTGGAAAATGATTTAGTTAATAAGAAAACGTAACAATTAGAGTTCTGTAAGCATACGTGTGTTCTGCAGTATCTAGGATTTGGGACACCGTCTAACATGGGAAAAGGCAGAAGAGCTGCGGCAGCAGCTGATCTTGCGAATATCAGCGGAGAGTCGGATCCACATGAAGATATTGAAGAAAAGGATCGCTTGCTGCGTCACGTGGAAGCCAGAGATCTCATTGAGTTCGGCATGATTCCCGAATTTGTGGGACGTTTGCCCGTTGTGGTTCCTCTGCACAGCCTAGATGAGAAAACCCTTGTGCGGATTCTTACGGAGCCACGAAATGCTGTGGTGCCTCAGTACCAGGCGCTGTTCAGCATGGACAAGGTTTGACTTTTTATTTGACAGCTCTTCAGTAGTATTGTTTATAAATGCAGCGTTAAAGCAGTCTAAAATATCAGTTGAAATCACTTCTTCCCCCAACGCGTGCATCTCCCCGCTCTGAAAAATAGCAAGCTAGCTCTTTAAAACCTGACAAGTATAGATTGATAATTGTCCTTGTGGAGCAAGTCATCTGCAAGTAGTTGAGCTGCTCTTTATGTTAACGTTCAAACGAGCCATGACCTTGCCTAAGAGACCTCAAGAGCCACTTCATGTGCTATGGAGGTACTTGTAGTAAGTAAAGAGATACAGCCAATACTGGTAACTTCATTCATATATCAAATGGAGCTGAAGCTTTATACAAGTAGCTTAAATGTGCTAAATGTTGTGGTCTGTAACAAGTAAATAGCTACTGTTTGTTATTTTGCAATCCCAAATACAAG
>NW_010260249.1:0-8252 GCF_000690775.1 Eurypyga helias
GAGGGACACGGCTCTTCCCCCGGGAGCTCGGATTTCCGACGGGCTGGGTGCGCATCACGGGCATGCCTCCCGCCTGAAACGCGCTGCCACCGCACCGTACGCTTCTGTGGCATCATGTTTTCAGGGACCCCTAAATCCAGGCTCTCTCATGATTAGCTAAAGTGAGCTGAAAGATAATACCGAGTCCTGTAGAAATGAGCCATGCGAATTTGTCTTAACAGCATGTATCAGTTACAAAAATTCACTGATCTATCCACAGTTAACAGTGTGGAAAAAGTGCTGATGACTGCTGAATAATTAATAACTAGGAGAAAAATCATAGTGTGGTTTGAGATATTCCATGAGCAGATAAAGGAACTACATTTGTATGATAAATTATTCTTTGCTCAGCACTAATTAGATGTAATAGAGCAACATGCAGAAGAGGTGGATGACTGTGTGACTGTCATCATTCCTTCCAGCAATATGTAGATACGTAAGGATATGCATACATGTGACCAAACAGGACGCAGATGCTGTGAACATTTTTGCTCGTGTTTAACTTTTCCCAGGGGAGCACAGCCCATGGAATTCAAAAGGGCAGCATTGCTACCGAAAGCAGCAGGACTAGCATTGGACTGCAACACTTTTATTACAAAAAGAAATGTTATTTTTCACAGGTCTAGAACCACTAAAAAAAAAAAATCAATCCTTATTATAAATAACATTATGTAACTTTTGAACTCCAAGTAACAATGAAAAGCCCCAACCAGGCCCCAGTGAGAAAGAGGCTGTGAAACATGCCTTGCTTATGACACCTAAGAAACAACAACCTATCTATCAGGAAGAGAAAACAATACAAATCAGCCAGCATAAAAACATACACCCCAGCTTTCTTCCAGACTCTCCAAATCTTAAGTGGAAGCCATTGTGATAAAACAGCAGGCAGGCCCCTGTGCCTGCCGCACCGCTCCATCCCCTTCGGTTGTGTGAAAGCCTGCGACTTACCAAGAGCTCTTTCTATCTTTTCCCTTAAGCATCCTCACCCCGCTGTGCTTCCGAGACCATTCTCCAAAGGAAGCCTGTCAGGGACGCTTACACCAACAGCGTCAAAACTTGGAAACACGGGGACGTTCTAGCTCTGCGCAGGTACAAATGACCTACTAAACGACTCATTAAACCTACTTATGGGCTTGGTGGGCAGCCAGCGGAGCATAAGCTTGCTGCATCTTTGCAGCAAAGAAGACCAACGGTATCGGTGCTGCCTAAGCAGCATGCAGCACAGGCACCAGATGAAGGGCTGGGTTTATTGCTCTCTACTTGGGTCTCATTAGACCTTATCAGAAATACTGTGTCTGATTGTGGGCCCCTTGATACAAGAAAGACACTGACAAAGTGGAGAAAGTTTAGAGGAGGGCACTGGGTGACTGGTGACTGGAGCACCTGCCCTGCAAGCAAAAGCTGCAGGGCTGAGGCTCTTCCAGCCTGGAGCAGCCATGGCTTTAACGGCACTTCATTGCAGCCCCCAGTACCCCATGGGGAGGGGGTGGAAGAGATGGAGCTGAGCTCCTCACAGCAAGACAAGTGGCAAAAGACATAAATTGAAACAGGAAATTTCCGATGGATGTTAGGAAGAACTTTTTTCCCTTGCAGACAGCCAAGCAGCGGAGCAGGTTGTGGAGAGAGGCTGTGTGGTCTCCACCCATGGAGATTTTCAAGACAATCTGGTCTGATCTCATATCTCACCCTCCCTTCAGCAAGAGGTTGGACCAGAAATCTCCCTAGGTCCCTTCTAGCCTGAATGATTCAGTGAGGTGACCTCTCAATTTTCCTGTATACAAGAATGAAGATCCAAGCTCCACTCACTTCCTGGTTTGGCTCCCTGTGAATACTGTATGTACAGGCAATATGTGCCTTTTGTTTACTAATCATGTTTATCTGTGTTACCTAGATGGTTTCTGCTTGCAGCTGAAACATGTCATCCTTAGTCTTTTCTTCTGACACGGACTACTTAGAAACATTTCCAAATAGCTAACGGATCAGTATATACAAAATAGAGGAATATCTGTGCATCTGTGAATACGAGCAAGCTGAATTCTGACTGGGAAAAGTTCAGAAGACATAAGTGAAAGGACCTTTATCCAGGAAAAGAAACAAACCTGGTGATTATTACAGTGATAACCCTAAATTCTGACTACGACAATTATATTTAAATTTCAGAATTCCAACACCATAGCATGCTGTAAAGTCAAGATTATCTGTTGAGCAGGTCTCTTTCCTGTATTGATCCCCAGGTCACTTCAATGTAAGTGTTCACAACGACTTATTTCTGATAATGACATGCATTCTGTGAAACCAAACGGACAGGGTTAGGGGATCTGTAAATCTCTTAAGGACCAAAGACAGATACCTATGTTCCTCTGATTTCAGTGAGTATTAAGTCTGTAAATATCTGTATGGGCAGCAATCTCAGTTTAACAATAACATATACCTTCAGTAGCAGATGTAAACTATCATACCAAGAACCAGAAGAGTTCAAAAATCATTAATTGCATCTCAGAATATATGAAACTTAGTTTAAATTTGTAGTCTGAAAAATCTGTACAAGTGGCTGGTCTTTGCTGTCTTCTCTGGAAGTTTGTATGACAGACTGTAGCAAGTTTTTAGCTTCCTCTTCAGCCATGAGAGAAACACTTTTTTTTTTTTTAACATTGACAATGACAGTCTTATGTACTTGATTTCTAGAGCTGGAACTTCAGAAGGACAGAAGACAAAACATTTTAAGACTTGCATTTGAAAAACTGGAGTTAGGAGCAAATGCTTGTACCTTGATTAGAACCGGTCTATCACCACGTTGTCAACAGAGGCCATAAACAACTCCAAATCTTTTCTGCATGAAATAAACCAGTAAAGAGGTAAGCTATGTAGCTGACTTCTTGCAGGAATTTTTTTTCCATACACAAATAGAAAACCTGTAAATGCATCAGCATGTGGGTCATCTGGCTCCAGCAGCAAGCACAAGAATGTACAGCCAAAAAGTGAGGAAGGAAAGTGTCTGTTTTTCTCGTAGTAGCAGCACTGAATTAAATAAATGTCTTAATTCTGCTAAGAAATTATGAGTGATTAAAAATGTGGTAATGTTCCATTCTCCAGTTCCTACTCCATACCACCAACTGTGGTGGTATAATTTTATGACTGTAGTATTTTCCTTGACATTTTTATTGATAGTTTTCTTTTTGTTAAACATTGACCAAGCTAAAATCAATCAGCACATGAAACATGCAACAAGCAGAATAAAATACACAGTGAGAATCAAAATCAGTGTCTGGCTGACACAGAGACTGCTATTCAATGCCCACCTCTTAACCCAAGTTAACCAAAAAAACCTGGCACGGTCTTCTAGCAAAATCCTAACTGTTTATTATGTTTACATCATCTCAGATGAGAAGACACAGCGGAATAGTTACGGATGTAATACTAACTGGGCAAGAAGACAAATGGTCAATTTGGGGATCAAGAATCTCAGCAATTCAAGGCAAAGGTCACCAGTTCCGTGTGGTTTTTTTCTGAAGAAAATAGTTCTGCCTCTGTATCACTGAAATGAAAGTCCTACCTCTTTGGATTGTTGCTAGGATCAATAGAGAGAGGAGGGATCTACAGATTGCCTTCTCCTCCTGCCTTTTCAATGATACTCTTGCATCAGCATTAAGGCGGTGTTAGTTCAGGAATTACTCATATTGCTTCTGCTGTTCAGCTGTATCTTCTCAGCAAGGGCTGATATGTATTATAATTAAGCATCTCTGGCACCAACTGGGGATCATTCTGTGTATGTTACCTCTCCTGTCACTGTTACTCGGGGTGGGACATAAGCCAGCATAGGCATGAAGAGGGATGTTGAAGAGATTCTATGCCGTGCTATGGAGTTCCATTACGTACAACATACATGCAGTTGTTGGTACAGAAGTAGTTTGGTAGTGGGTTAGTCCGTCTAAATGCTGTAAGAAAGGGCACTTCCTTATTTAATACAATTCCCAATCCTAAAATAAATTGACAGATATTACAGACTGTAGCAAATACACTACATGGCAGCGATACAATATTAGGGGGAAAAGAGCTTTTCTTCCAAGCAAGGATTGGAACAACGCTTTAGTAACAACAAAAAGTCGGCTGAAGGAAAACCTTATTTACAAATTTAAAGATAGGCTGCACCAGTGGTTTACTGCTGTTCTGGAGTGCCAGGCACTCCAGTAATACCACTCAGGATGTTTTCATATTGGCAGATGGCTTTGTAAGTGCTCTGTGTGAGCCTGAAAAGGACTCTCAGTTACTTCATCGCACTCTTTTTGTAACGCATCTTCTTCTCATTGTTCAGGTAAAGAGACATAAAACAGCAATAGGGCTTATAATAAATAACGGGGCTAACTTCAAGTTGAATTTATTTATTAGACTAGACATGTAAACCCCACCTGCTTTTCATCAAGCATTGTATTTAAAGCCTAAATTACAGGAGTCTCCTCTACAGCACACTTGGGACAGGACAAACAGGAAGGTAGGCTGGAGGCCACACCAGCCGGCTGCAAGGCTTGGTTGGTTTGCCAGGTCAATGGCAGTAAAAGCCTTGTTCCCTACTGCTGACAGCCTCTCCTTGACCGCTTTATCTTCTTCCCTCTGTGCAGTACCTGGAGAGGATAATGTTTGTCTCTGCCTGCACGTAAGCATTCGTGAAACTAGTACAAAACAAAATCATTCTAGAGGATGCAAAAAAATCAAAAGCCAGCTGGCTTTTGAAGAAAGGTCCTACGTTCCCTATGCTACTACAGCTTGTGTCTTGTACCAGGGAGAGTGAAGACAGCAGGCTTTAGACCGGGCTCAGTTGTATCTTCCGCATGTGCATGTCACTCTGTACAGCGATGGGATCACTTTCAACTCAGCAGTGCTGTTCATGAACACATTTAAGCTAATGTGCAAGCTTTGGCTGCATCATAAGCCTTCAAAGCTGTCAAGTTTGATGGGGAAGCGATAAACAGGATTGTGGGAAGACACAGCACTTGGGTTAGAATGTGGAAGTCTGTGCTAAATGGCTATCAAATGAAAAATCAAAAGTCCAACCATGGAGAAAGACCACAACTATAGATACAGTATCTTGAGGCAATTGGATATATAAAATTAATCCAACTGAAATGTTTAAAGAATCTTAAAAATATTCTGTTTGTTTAGGGTTTGGGTTTTTTTGGGGTTTTTCTTTTGGTGACATGCACGATAAATACGTAAATAGAAGGAAGTGTTTAGAATAGATCCGTATGAGTAGCACTGCCAATTGGAAATACCAGCAGCGTTCTGGAAGATCTTTGCTTAAGCCAAGGAGACATCCCGCACAGCCCATTTTCACTTAGGCAAAAAAAAAGGAAACAAAGAGTAAATCACTCTTTTACCTCAGCTTCACCAACTGCAAGCAGCCTGCAGTGAACAGAACTGCCCATGGTCATTTTGAAATACTGTGGTTTATGACCATTCAGTATCACATCCAATTTAACTCAGCTTTTGTTTATTTAATGAGATACACAGTTCCCTCTACAATGGGATGACGCAACCAGCCAGCCTGAAAACCAGCATTTTATCAGCTCAAGAAGCAGCATGGCCACATCTGTGAGGCAGTGTTCAAGAAAAGCCCTTCTTTAAACTGAAGATTTTGTAATGACTTTCCAAGAGACATGCTACAAATGCTGTATTTTGTAATTTTTTATTTGATTATGGTGAACAAGGAGAAGGAATTTCAGGGAAAATGAAAGTATTCTGATGCACGAGAGATTAGACTCCATTCCTTTCAAAGGCTACATTCCTTCCTGTTTCTACAACCCAAGGAGGAAATTAATTTACTGATATGAAACTCCTCCTAAAGCCAAAGGATCATTTGAGTCAGGCATGTTTTCATAGAGATGCTCCAAGTTACTACTGTGATCCATTTTCATCACACTTGTACAGAACCACAGAATTAACGAGTCACAACCTTTTCTGCACCTGAGTTGCCTTGCTGATGACAACTCCTCCTTGCCCTGCTACTTCCTTTTCTACCTTCATTCCTTGAACCCCAGCCAAGGACCACTGTCGACTCCTTAATTCCTTTTACCAGCATTAGCTGTGTCAAAGAAGAGCCCAGCAGCTAAGCCTGTCTCTTTCAAATTGTAGTATTTTAGAATCACATACATCCTCAACCTTGGCATGGGAGTGCAGAGAAATTCACCAGGTGGGATTGTTACCATGCACAATACTACAAAAACTAAAAAACAACCACAACAAAAAAACCCCAACCACACACACACACAAAAAACCCCAAAACAAAACAAAAAACAACATCAGAAGGAGGGAAGGTGCTCAATCAGCTGTTGAGGTAACATGAAGAGTTGAAAACAATGCTCGTATGCAGGAAAGGCAGAGATGTTTGCCTTCCACGGTATTAATTAACACAGCTTTAAAGCAAACAGAAAGTTCCCTGAGATGGTCAGACGTTTGCTGGTTGCTCAGGTGCTGGTTTGGGTTTTCATTAACGCACACAAACACACACTGACTGGCTTTACCAGGCAAACAATCTAGGTAACCAAATTCTAAGTCTCTATACAAAAATTTGCTCAGTTTTACAATTTTCACACTTAGTGAGGCTTTGAAAAATAAATGTAACTGCATGGACAGAAAACATATTTGGTTAGCAGAACAGTCCCTGCCTCACAGAATTGTATGCATAATACTAATGCACACTGTTTTAACTCTGATGCTATAGATCACAGAATAGATCATAGATACTGATACAATTTTTACACATTCTGTACACTCTCAAAAATGTAATTTATTTCTACATTATCCAGTATAGCTGGCTGCAGCAGACCTTAAAAAATTGTTAATTGCCTTAATATGTTTGGCTGTCCAAGCTAACAGCCTACTGTGGCATTTAGCACTGTATATACCCTGTGTTATACCCCACATACCTTCTTACTGATACAAATAATTCTTTTGTAACTAAACCAGCGATTTTTAAAAGCCCTTTTTCTACTTTAAGCCTGGAGAGTGGTGAGGTTATGGACTTCAAGACTTGATGGAAGAGGAAGCAGATGAAATTAAATGCCCTGCAGCATACGCAAGGTTTGACTACCAGAGCCAAGATCACCCTCGGTGATCTTGTGTTTAACAAAAACTATCAATAAACTATCAATAAAAATGCTACAAGTAAGTGTCATTTGCTCAGAAATGCCTGTTACATACACCACAAAAATCTCAGTACTAAAAAGTTTGACATCCTGCAGCAAAAGCATATCTAACTAGAGACACCTGGAACTAAGACTTATTTAAAAAGTAACTGATTTTCTAGTTTTATCTTTATATTTGGGTAAGGCCTTTATTTCATGAAAACTGCCTTTAAAAAACCCTGTGTATAAAACTTCAGTAGGCAACGTGACTGATTTCTTGGCTAGCCAGAGGTCAGCGCTGGCCCCGTCTGTTTGCAGCCTGTTATTTATTTATTGCAGTTCTTAATAATTGATGTTACTTGTGTATGATCAGAAGTACATCTGTTAAGGGTTACTGCTAAAACCATTACTCAGCTCGGTTTGAGTCAAACTGAAGCATTTTAACCACACGGATATAAAATAAAAGCCACAGATTGCTGGTAGAGACTAAGGCTTATCCTGCAGGACAGACTTGGTCACTTAAGAAAAGATACTCTAATTTATAAAGCTGTTATTTCACATTTCAAAGACAAGCCACGCATTACAAACATGAACGCACAACTCTCTCTGGAACTCATATCAAATAATCATTCCTTCCGTGTTCAAACTCAGGCTTCATGGCTGTGATATTCAACAACCCTTCCACTTTTTTTTTCCCCCCATTTAACCATGCTGATGCCCACAGTCCCCTTAGTGTGGTCCAAGGGTGATCCTGACAGTTGCCCCTGACACCCGCGGTATGACGCCCTTTGCATGAGCCATGAAGCAGAAATACAGTTCAAACCCTCTACTGAACACGTACTGCGGTCTAACTAAGCCTCCCCATGCGCAAGCCCTGCCCCCTTCAGCCAGACTCGACGTCGCATGCGGAAGGCCCTGCCTCACCGCCGGGCCTCGCGGGGAGGGGAGGCCAGGCCCGGCCCTGCCCGTTGCCTGGAGACCGGGGCGGCCCTAGACGGAGGCGTGGGCGGGACAGCCTCGTCCCCGCTTGGAGCGGACTGGTCGCTCCGACCAGTCCGTCACGTTACGCCACGTGACGTAAAAGGCGCGAGACAG
>NW_010260250.1:0-542 GCF_000690775.1 Eurypyga helias
CCCCCCTCCTCCCCCCGGCCCCTATCCGCAGGGAAAAGCCACACGGGCACTGCTTGGCATGATGGGAAGACCCCCAACTCCCTCGGAGCGGGTTTTGGTGTCCCCCCGCCCTCCTGCATCCCAAATTCTCCCCATCCCAAACTCTCCTCATCCTGGAGTCCCCTGGTCTCCCATATCCCAAATTCTCACCATAATGGAGTCTCCTCGCCCTCCCATATCCCAAATTCTCCTCACGCCAGAGTCCCCTCAGCCTCCCATATCCCAAATTCTCACCACCTCGGAGTCCCCTCGCTCTCCCATATCCCAGATTCTCACCATCCCAAATCCTCACCATCCCAAATTCTCACCACTTCAGAGTCCCCTCGCCCTCCTGCATCCCAAATCCTCACCATCCCAAATCCTCACCATCCAAAAGTCCCCTCAGCTTCCCATATCCCAAATTAATTCTCACCATCCCAGAGTCCCCTCACCCTCCCGTTTCCCAGATTCTCACCATCCCAAATTCTCACCATCCTGGAGTCACCTCACCCTCCCGTATCCCA
>NW_010260251.1:0-340 GCF_000690775.1 Eurypyga helias
TGATGGGTAACGAAGATGATGACGATGATGAAGGTGTCCAAAGTGATGAAGATGATGGGTAACCACGGCGATGATGATGAAGACGATGACGAAGAGGATGATGGGTAATAAAGATGACGATGATGAAGACGATGGGTAACGAAGATGATGATGATGATGGGTAACGATGATGGGCAACGATGAAGATGATGAAGATGATGATGGGTAACCATGGTGATGACGAAGATGATGGGTAACCATGGTGATGACGAAGATGATGATGGGTGACGAAGATGACGGGTAACAAAGAAGATGATGAAGATGATGGGCAACAAAGATGATGACAAAGATGAAGGTGACG
>NW_010260251.1:980-1316 GCF_000690775.1 Eurypyga helias
CCGTGGTGATGACGATGATGGGTAACCATGGTGATGATGACGATGATGGGTAACCATGGTGATGACGATGATGATGGGTAACGAAGACGACGACGAAGGTGAGGAAGGCGCCGGGTAACGAGGACGACGAGGCTGACGGACGGCCCCTACCTGTTGAGGGCGTTGCACATCTCGATGGTGACGAGGACCGAGAGCGCCATCGTCATGGGAACCGGCGACTCGAAGATGTCGCAGTCCAGCCCCTCGAAGGCGACGTTGTGCTCCGTGCACTGCATGAAGTGGGTCTGCGGGGACATGGGGGGGGGTCATGGGGGTCACTTGGGGGTCACCGGGGTC
>NW_010260252.1:0-215 GCF_000690775.1 Eurypyga helias
GCCCGCCGCCGCACTTGTGTAACCACCGGTTTTGCCAGCCCCATCTCCGGCGAGCCGGATGGAGTGACCCTGGGCCTCACCGTCCCCACTGCCACGCTCCGGCCGCAAGCCTGCTCGGACACAGGCTACGGATGTGCCGAGGGGCCGAAAGGCTCCGCAGCCTTTCCCCAGGAGGGCTGGGAGGGTTTGAGACCGCACCGGCTGGCCTTGGCTGC
>NW_010260252.1:836-1084 GCF_000690775.1 Eurypyga helias
CAAAGGAATCGCAGCCGAGGACCACGAGCCACCGCTGCCACCCAACTCGCCGGCGCCGGAGAGGCCGCGGCCAAACTCCGCGCTCGGAAACCATCCAGAAACACGTGTGAAGAGGCAAGAAAAGGAAAAAAAATCCCCCGGAGAGGGTGACTTACCTGTTGGAGGTAGAGGAAGGCTGGAGGGCAGGGGAGAGAGTGAGGAAGCATGCCTGAGTTGGAGACAAGGAGGCAGCCCGAGTTAGCCATGGA
>NW_010260253.1:0-11080 GCF_000690775.1 Eurypyga helias
GGTGTCATCGGCAAACTGGCTGAGGTTGACCTCAATGCCATCATCCATGTCGCTGACAAAGATGTTGAACAGCGTCGGTCCCAACACTGACCCCTGAGGAACGCTGCTTGTCACTGGTCTACACTCAGATACTGAGCCACTGACCGCAACTCTTGAGTGCAACCATCAGGCCAGTTCCTTATCCACCAAGCGGTCCATCCTTCAAATCCATGTCTCTCCAATTTAGAAACATTGATGTCGTCTGGGATGGTGTCGAATGCCTTGCCCCAGTCCAGGTAAGTGACATCGGCTGCCCATCCTCTATCCACCAACATTGTGACCCCATTGTAGAAGCCACCATATTCCTCAGGCATGATCTGCCCTTGGTGAAGCCATGTTGGCTGTCACCAATCACCTCTTTGTTTTCCATGTGCCTCAGCATGGTTTCCAGGAGGATCTGCTCCATGATCTTGCCAGGCACAGAGGCGAGACTGACTCGCCTGGAGTTCCCCAGGTCCTCTTTTTTCCCCCTTTTTAAAGATGGGGTTATGTTTCCCCTTTTCCAATCAGTGAGAACTTCACCAGACTGCCACGACTTCTCAAATATGATGGATAGATATAAGATGAAAGAATGGAATAACCACCATATGTTAATAATAAAATGATGAAAACGTTCCTTAAAACAATTGGCTGACAGGCCTGTTCTTGAAGTCTGGGAAAAAGAGCAATTCTAAGCACGAAACGTTAGACACAACTGTCAGAATATCACCCAAAGGATATTTTCTTGACAACAGCTACTGGAGAAGAACCAGATTCCTTCCAGTTATAGGCAGAATCTCTTGTGATATGTTCCTACATGGGCTAATAAAGAAAATGGATACATTTTCTTTACCCTGGATTAAATCCAAACACGTCCAGGTAGAGGTCATATATGCCAAGCATCACAGAGGAAAGCGCAGACACGTCAGTTCACCCAGTTTTCCATGTCCAAAAGACATTCAACACCACGCAGAGACATGGTTGCCTTAAGGCACAAGGTAGGCAGTCACCTTGGGATGCAAACTGCTGGGGGCTGTTGACTGCCAGCTTCCCTTACCAAGAAGGAAAGGTGCAGATCTGTGTCCAATCAGTGCTACTGACAGTGTGACAATTAACTTGACTGCCCTGGGGATGATGCATTCCCACATTAAGGGCAAACACCACTGAATATTGCCCAGGCTGCAAGAAACCCTGCACCACTATTGCAAAGAGAGGAAGATCCAGTCCGTCACTGACATTTCCATCCCCATAGCAAATTGTAGGGGTCACTGCCAAGCTGGAGCCTTCTGGGCTGGTTGCACTACAAATAAGCTTCTGGTCAAGAGATTACACCTGTGTGCTGCCTCCATAAAGAATCTACTAAACCTGAGCCTCCTGGCTTATTAAATCAAGAAATTAAATGCCAGATAATACAGCTTTTTTACCCACTCTCCTATGCACGTTTGTGAATATGGAGGGCTTTCTACACTCTCCATGCCCTCAGTAATTTTACTAAGCTTTCAGTCACTCATATAAATGTTTTCCACCTTCCTGGGCTAAGGATGACACTTGAATACAGATGATACACAAAGGCAGTAATAAATTACTCTTTTGACAAAGTATTGTTTCAATACATTGTATTATTATCTGAAGTGAAAAGGAGACAAAAAAGACTTGATATAAGAACTGAAAAGTAAGCCTTCGTAAGAGGTTTGTATGAACGTGTCAAGGCTCACATTACCTTTAGAGTTTCAAATGAGAATAAAAGGGCAAGACAGATTTCCTACAGTGGGTGATAATTTATCAAGTTTTCTACAGCAGCACATCCCACTTACGATGCTTGGTGCTTATCTCCTATGTGCAATGAAAGGCGCTTTACCTCACAGTCACTGCTAATGAGCAAACCTTTATTCCTAGTGGGTTTAGTTATGGGTTTAAAGATTCTCACTGGGTTGAGATTTATCTAAAACCTTAAACTTGTCTTCATTTAAACAAATACACTCTTGATCATACTTTCTAAAAACCAATAAAGAATAAAAGCATAAAACTAAATTATGTCATTTCATGCTCCTTGGATTAAACATACTAATTTTAAATGTCTCTTACGTTAAATTATACAGCAAATGGAGTGTATGTTGGATTTGGCTTGTAGCTATAATACAGTTCATGAAGTATGATCTTCTCTAAACTTTGCTACACTACATTTAAGCTATCAGCCTTCTTGTTTGCAAACCTGAAACCAGATTTCATTTTTCTGTACAAGAGCTTGTGGGCTGATAAATTAAATGAGAAATAGATCACATGTTATAGAACTCTTAAAGCAATATGGTTACTTTCTATTAAGAATTTATTGAAGAGGAAAAAACTGCAATAAGTAAAGCAATAAAAAAGAACAAATCAAACACAAAACCAAAAATACTCATTGGTTTATTTCATTTCCTGAAGAAAATGAATTTTAAAATAAAATTTGTTCTGAAAGTGTCAATATATAACTCATTATTGGTCTCAAACATGGAGTAATGAAATAAGAGGACTTAAGGAGGCTAATATGTCTCTATTTTTAAGAGGTGAGTAAACCTAGCAAGTAAAGCTAATCCTTCCATTTTACTGGACCTATTGCCTGAGCACTGAACACAGTCAAAGACATGGCAAGCTGGTAGGATCATCAATAAAATCCTATCCATGTTCAGTCAAAGCTTGTCTTGACAGAGGACCTCACTACAGGCAAAATCCTTATAAATCTAAGTTGTACAAGTGTGGATTTCAGGATTTCCATCAGTACTGAAAGACCCAAAGAGATGATTGCTTCAGCCAAGTTTTAATAGAAATCCCGTGTGTAGCTCACAGCAGCCCCAGGGTCTTGCTCTACCCACTGAAACCTTCCTGACCAGTTCTGGTCCCACTCCACTTCTTCACAGAGGTTATTCTCACACCACATAAACTAATGGAGGCCTACCGTAATCTCAGTAGCAATCCTCATCTAAAATAATTTTTTTAAGTAGAAGAATTTAAGAGAGAATGTTCCCAACTCCAACACTGATTTCTCCGAGTTTCTACAGCACTGTGTAGATTGAGCTTCAAAAAAAAAGAGCTCTACAACCACACCTGAGGCCACGCTGTCAGAACAGCTCTTCCCTGTCAGACTGCACACATGCAATCTCTATCATTCTAAAAATGAACTTAATTAAAAAGAAACAAATCATTTAATCTGAGACAGAGCTTTGATGGCAGCACAGTATGATGAAGACCATAAATGTCAGGACAGAGTGATGTATGCAGCACACAACCATAAAAACAATGTGTTTTTATAATCATGTTTGAAAGGAAAAAAGTCTGATGCCTACGATCAATTGAAAAACCCAACAAGGAGGCCTGGAGTAATTTAAATAATTAATCACAAACTTGGACAGGTTGGGGTTCCAGACAGACTCAACACCCAAGACTGACACTCTGTAAATCTGAGATTGTAATTAATGTCCTATGTGTCTTCACTGGCGATTCTGCCATCATCTGTTTATCCACGTGTACTCCACTGCCTGTCTTCTTCAGTTTAACATTTAGGAGATCTTTGAGAGTGACCTGCATTAGCCCATCTTTTTTTCAGTGATGGTGCCAGCAGCACTTTAGAGCCGTTGACCCATTTGAGGGGGAGAGGTGCTGGAGGCAGTTTTGGTGGGGGCGGTGGTGGTGCTGGAGTATCTGCAGACATGCAGCCATAGGTCCACAAGTTAGCTTGCAAATGACTCCTCTAGGAACACCAGAAAACGTTTGGTTTATCCTCTCTGTTTTCAGTGTAAGTGGTGAAGAAGTGGGAGAGAATAAAATAGTGGTTTCATGTAATTGTAAAAACTATGAAATAGTGTCATGCCATGATTTATTCTTCCTCCAATTTGAGCGTGTTGATTTCTCTGCGTAGAAGTCTGAGAAAAAAACACCATGTACTAAAGGCATAAGAGCAAAGGCATAAGGAAAGACTTATTTTTGCTTCTCTTTCCTCATCTTTATGCTCTAAAAGCCACCAGCTCTCTGACAAGGATGTATTTTTGTGGGAGGATGACAGCAAAAGACAACTAATACGGTAAAGAAAGAGAGAATTTGATGATCTCCTGCTAGACCCCAGTCTAGTGTCCATCACAAACTATCTCATGAAAAGAGAAACTAGAGAAGACAATGAGGTTATGTATCTACAAAGCTTTCATAGAGACAACATGTTGTTTGGGGGTCCATCCCTCATCTCCTGATGAGATTTTAGTTGCCTAATTCTCTTTCTTCTACCCAAACGCCTCTGAATGTAGATCAGACAGCTATTTTGCTTTATGATCACAGCTTTCATCAAGTTAACATACTAGATACACTGTCTTGAAGAGGATGGTGCCTTTAGTTTAGGCAATTAATCAGACATATCACTGGGGTAAAAAAAGGAAACATTTAAAGGAAACAAGCCATAAATTTTGCCTATAATTGTTTAAAATACTGTAAGACAAGAGAACAGATCTACTCCAGACTGAAGTCAGCAAAGGTAACCATTTAACTATTTGGGGTTTTTATTTTATTGTAATGCAATAGCCCTTACCGTTTGCTGCAGATCGGGTATTATAATTCGAATCACCAACGTGTTGCTTTGACTGTCTTCCATCCTGCTGCTTGGCTTTTCTGCAGTTGCTCTAATTGTGTCATAAATAGTTTCTTCTTTGGAGCTGTCTGATTCAGATTCAACAGAATAGTCAGAAAAGCTTTGTGCCATTTCATCTTCACTTGATGTTGGGCTACGAGGCATGTTCAGATTTTTTATCCTGACAAGGGAGAAAGAGAGAAAGATAAGTTACAGAAGTTTTAAAAATGAACCAGCTACAAGTTTTCTTTTCTTGGAAGTAACATGCATTTAATAACAAAGTTACATGGTTTATCCTCCTTTTATTTCCTCCTATAATTTATGTGGGTATTCAGGGTGTAATGGAAACAAATCTGGCTACAAATTTACTACACAAGAGGAAGAAGGACAGGAGAAGGAAAAAAAGTAATCAAGGGAAAGATGACCTTTCTTCCCAGGCACACCCAACCTCCCAAGGGATCCAGAAAATCCCAGCATAATTACCAGGTTCTCTGCTATGTAACACTGTTGGAATCTGTACTTATAACTAGATTTGGCTTTGAAGCCTATTTCTCCCAGTGTAAAAAGACATTTCAGGAAATTAATATAGGTGCTAAACTAACATCATTTGTACGTTGCAAAACTGTAGAGGTAAGGCTTCAGTAAAACACAGTATTTTCAAATCGCAGAATCAATAAAAACATGAAATACTACAGGGAGCCAGACAGATGGAGATGCTGCTTTGTGGTTTGTGGCTCATACAATAGCCTTTAATATCAACACTACCAAAATCTTTCTATTGTACATCCTGAAATACAGATTTTAGAAACATTTTTCATCTGTGGTGTTGATTAGGCTAAAATGAAAGTAATGTTTATTCCAAAGTAAGGACATTTGTATTCAGAGACCTCACAGTAAGAACTGCAAAACATTTTCCTTCTGTTTTTTTTTCAGCTACAGCAGCAAAAGACTTTTTTAAAACAGTGCATAGATTATCAAAAGGCAAGAAATTTAACCCCCAGAATTGCTCTCTCTATCTGAATTTTTTGCTTCAGTGAGTGCAAAATGACATGGCAGGGGAAAAAAGTAAGAGCAGTGACAGACCTACCCATTTTTTGGAGCCTTATGGTTGGTTAAGCATCACGTGAAAAGAATTTATTAAATATATACGCATAAATTTATTTTTAACTATCTTAAATATTAGAAACTTGATATTTACTAAAGGGATTACAATATCATTGATATGGACACATATTGCACAGGGTATCTCCATTAAACATGGATGTATTATAAGGTAGAAATTGCACTTGCTTGCTACAAAAATAATGTTTTAAGATGTTCAATTTAATTATGGCAATGAGCAAATTTGTTGATTCAGCAAAGTAACAAACCCTCCTATTAAGTTTCATCTTGGTAAATATGGAAGACAATGATGCATACATAGACAAACACCTATTTTAAAAAGATCTGTCCCATATAAAGTCCCCTCCCTATTGTATCCTACACCTGGAGCAAACCCAACAGTCAGTATATATCTGACAACTACCAAAAGTGAACAACTGTGTGCACAGAGATCAAGCGTAATAACGCTGCAGCTGCGGCGAACCTCCCCCTGGGTTTCTGCAGCGGGCAAGACTAACATATGGTGAGACAGAAGGAAATGCACTCCTAACACTGAGAATAATTTTGGTAGGGAAATCACATTAAAGGATGCAGCTCTTCCTTCCCCGACCTGTGAGATTTTGGGTTTGGTTTTATTACCGTGTGAAAGTAGACTAGGATCTCACACGAGTGGCCATATCAGACTAAGAACAATAGTTATTAGTTCTCTCTCTAAAATATAGCTGAGGCACAGGTATCAAATGTCTTGTTCAAAGCCAAAAAGGCTAGATCTCAGAGCAAGGTTTCAAATTCAAGGGCCACTGGCTCCTAGTCATGATAAGAACAATCTGTTTTGATATAAACATTCATTTGCACAATAGCAACCCTGTTGCCTGCAGGGAGAAGTCCTCTAGACTGCTATTGGCAGAGTTAAAAATGTACCTGTGGGAATATCTCGGATACACAGTTGGCATTGTTGCAGGTTGATGCCATTAACCAGACTGTGAGAAAAGTTTGCTGTTAGAATAACAGCAACTGCTAGAAAGAGGTATTTAATAATTAACTTCAAAGAAAAACTATTCAGGAAAGGGATTTCCACCTGTGTAAAACCTGACAGAGCTCCTAACACTTGGATTCTGCAGCTTTATTTGGGATTATAGATATCAGCTTAAGAACCAGCTCACCAAGTTAATAAATCTAAATGCTGGAGAAGACGGAACATTGCCTTTTCTAATTATAGTAATATTAAAACAAAAATGCATTTCAGACAGAACTGAAGATGGACGATGCAATCTCAATGCACCATGCATTTCACAATGCCCCAGAGTTCTGCAGAAAAGGTTACGTAGAAGTAAATCTGAATTGAAGACCAACTCCAGTAGGTAACCTGCAATTTGGTGGACGGATTCCCCACTTGGCACTCTTAAAGATGGCAATAACTGGCACTGCCACCCAAAGAAGCGATCCCACGCTCCCTCGCTCCTCAGACCACTCCAATCCTGCCCCTGACTGCTTTAACTCCACGCTAACACAAACAGTGAAGCAGAACAAGGTATCAGTCCAGGTTAAACACCAGCCTATTTTGTTCTGGGAGGTTAGTTTCAGCACCCGTCACATCTCTGAACTGGATCTCTATGCAAATGTTTGCATAAGCAGCAGGAGGAGGATGGCAGAGGGCCAGAAGCAAACAGCCAGGGCATGAAAAGGGCAGAACCGCTTTTCCAAAGGCAGTATTAATGCTTGCCAGCATAAAATTAATCTGAGGCACCACTACCTAAGTGACAGGAAAGAAATCTACATAAATATGTCCACCTGATTAACTTTGCTGAAAGTCTCTTGATCATTAGTACCAAAATAACATCACCCTGAATGACAGCTAACTGAAACCCACTGATACAAAATCCATCCAGGCAAACACAACACCTAACAGAATACATCTACAAAAAGTAAACCAGAACATGCACAAGGAGCGTTAACCAATCCCGCAGCAAAATCTGAGGGAAAAGAGGAACTTGGAGCTCCCTCTGTTCTTCCAGGCCCACCAGACGAGGCGGCAGCTTTGGCGTTGATGCTGCACCACATGCAGCTGTGCTGGGCAGGCCCCAGTCCTGCGGGCCTTCTGCAAAAAGGCCAGCACAGTCTCCAATGCTCTGCATCCAGCTGGGAAAAAGTGGCCCAGCAGCAAAACAAAGCACTGTTCCCTTGGCACACCCCAAGATGCCATCCCACCACGCAACGTCCCTCACATACAGGACACACGGGTGAGGCGCTGCCCAGCTCGGTGCTCCCCGGGCTCTGCAGGCTTTCATGCGACCGAAACATCTCCCCGCTGCACTGCAATGCTGCCCATCGGCTACTGCAGACACTGACTTAGAAAGGCTACATCTCAAAAAAAGGCTAAATCTCTTTCTTGGGGCTCAGGAACTCAGAAGATACCTGAGAGTCAGCAAGATCCACTTCACGCCACATGGCCTAAAGGGCCAGGGAAAACCTCCTGGTCTGATTCTATTTAGAAGTATAGATGTAGTTTCAAGACTGAAAAATAACGACGACATACAGGAAGGCTCTAAGACAGTTACCTGTTACCCTGCAGTTCCCTTGATCTGCCTCTGTAAAACAGGACAATTGACTCTTGAGTCCTCTAAAGCATTTCTACTCTCTGGAAGAAAACGCTAGAAAACCAAATCACACATCATTTGGAAAAATCCCCCTTTGAGGTAATTACCTAAACAAAGTTATTCGTACAATATTTTACTATTCACAAACACCATAATTATAGTTTTATTCCCTCTATACCAGTCCTTCACTTAAATTCACTTAGGTTACACTGTCTGGTAATGCATTTTTGATCTTTCTGTTAAATAACTAAAACACCCAAATAAATATTTTAGAAGATGTGTGCTGAGGCATAATTATTAATGTACCAGAATGCCAAGCAAAATTCCTCCTTTACTTTTCTTCAAAGCTGTTGTTTCTCAGCATGGTACCTCTGACGTCAAACTTATATACTGATTTGAAATCCGTATTGAAAACCAACGGTCCTATCCATCTGTTCTCACCAGCAACACTAGAAGATTCCTCCTATTGCCCTATTTAAGGTCAGAATTATGCAGTCCTCAATTTCTTTGCTAAGTGATCCACACAGCAGACAAACTTTTGCAAAAGGGCTCAAGAAAAAAAAAAAAAGAAAAAAGAAAAAAAGGAAGACAACTGAGTGAACTAATTGTTGAACCTGCTCTTTATTTCTCAGGCAGCTTGTTACCCTTCGTTCATGTTCCATAGCACAGACTTGCCAGGAAAAGGCTAAGCCCCATTAACTTCTGGTATTTAGAGTCTTAAATACCAACATCATATGATTAAAGTGGGTCTTAAGATCAGACTGTAAGAATGTGTGGGTTTTTGTTTGTTTGTTTGTTTTTTTAACAGATGTACTTCACCATTAGCAGTTCTGTGCACATAAAAAATCTACACACACAACCTATTGCTGCTAATAAGGGGTTGTTTTCTAAAAGTGTCTTCAGTTTCCAAGTAGCTTTAGACGCTGAAATTTTCTTTTGTACTCTGTCTGTTCTACCTAGTATTTATTTTCCTCGCCAACTGTTCAGCCAGTCACGGTACCTTCATGGAAAGGCTGAAGTTCAATCAAACAGATGCTAAGAGAGAGGCTGGAGAAGGACAGACAGAAAAGAATACACAAGACAAGCAACTTACTGTACCAAATGAGCAAGACTAGAAGAAGAAACAGAGAAACAGATGTAGAAAAAAACTAAAAACATTTGAAATATAAGTTGAACATGAGAAAATAGAGAAACATTTGAAGGAGCCTGACATGAGAAAACAGAACATGGTAGAAGAAAAAGGAAGCAGGTGTAAAGCTTTAGCACAGAGCAGTCCAGTAAGGCTGGTTAAAAATCTTTTTTAAAAAGAGATTCAAATATATTACTAGGGGGAACATAGCAAGTATTTACAAATGTTAACCACAGTGAAGTTTACAGAAAAGGCCAACTCCCACTGGCAATATAATATCTTAAGTGCCTTCTTTTAAGCACCTGCAAGGTTTCCAGTGCAATTCTGTCTGACCTTTATTTAAAGGTCATTCTTCCAGACAAGGAATTACAGCCAGCCCTGTGAGCCCCAAGGCAGGTAGCTTCCAGGCTCTGTTCATTCCTATAGCTGTTTTTAATATGGCCCTAGTATTGTTGATTTATTAGAACTTCCATTTTCCAACATACAGTACTAACAAACAACAGTACTCGCAAGTATTCTTCAAGTACGTTCTTTAAATACTGCTTGCAATGGATCCTATAGTTTAACTAGGACAAAACCATAATGCACTTTGAAGTATTAAACAACAGACTGGACCCCAAAGCAATTGCATTCACTTACTCGTAAAAACAACTTTCAATTTGAAAATTCATCTGTTCAGGATGTATTAATCCAGAATTCTAAAAAACTTTGAAGGGGTGTTAAGAAAAAGAAGCTAAATAAGTAGCAACTAAATACCTAATTCAAATATGATTAAAAAAAAGCTCTTTAAGAAAATGCACCAAGCATATTAGCCCAGATACCAAGTTCACCATCATCCCAAATCTGAGATGTGTCTTCCTGGACTTAAAAATTCAAATAAATACCCCTTTCTAAAGAAGTAGTGTTGGATCTGCCATATGATCTTTATATAGCTGATCTTGCTAGGAGCTAAAGTATAGAGTAACCTTCTGAGACCCTTTTTAAGCAATTTCCTATCTTGCATAAGGAATCAGTCATGTATCTATTCCCACTGCAGTCAACAGAATTACTTCAGGAATAGCTCCAACAAGACTTGACCTCTGCATGTTGTATTCATGAGCAAAACAGCAGCCAGGGTAAGCTATAAGAATCCAGCATGAAACATGGAAAAGTTTATCCAGTTCTGGATCCAATAAGGTATTTCTTCATAATATGACAGTTTTGCAGTTATCAAACCAGGAAAATATGCCATGGATTCAGCTGACTCTGTCCCCAGCCCAAAGTAGAACTTATGGGAAGTTCCCTGAAAACACTCAAGGTCAGGTTGGACGGGGCTCTGAGCAACCTGCTCTAATTGAAGATGTCCCTGCTCATTGCAAGAGGGTTGCACTAGACGACCTTTAAAGGTCTTTTCGAACCCAAACCAGTCTATGATTCTATGACTACAATTATTTACTGTCATGAAGCATAGTTGCATATAAAAAAAAATCCCCTTATCTAAAATGAGAATGATACAAGGTGAGTAACTAGCTATGAATTGTTCAATTTAAGTAATTTACAAGTTTTATACCAATTTTAAACAGTAGTCATCAATTTGTAAAAGATGGACATAATGCTTGGTTTGTTTTCCCCAGAAATTTTCCTTACAAAACAGAAGCATGTAGG
>NW_010260253.1:11104-11778 GCF_000690775.1 Eurypyga helias
TTCTTTTTCCAGCCTCTGCTTGCATTCGACAACATAAATATCAAAAAGATTATAATATCTTGGAAAGGACATATGAGAATTTAAAAATATTTACAACAGGAATTTAAAAAAAAAAAAATCAAAGCTTGTTGAACATATTTACCTCAGGTCCATCTCCCTGGTGGACAAAGCAGCTTAGTTGCTTGCTAATTTGCATTTTATGCTTAGCAACCTTTTTCCTCTTCATCCATAAGGAAAACATTTTTGTCGTAATTCAAATACAAACATAATTATTTTTAACAGATAAGCACTGCTGCTGTCTTGTTATGTAGATTAGATCAGGCCCTGAGAGTAGGTAAAGCAGATTCCCTCTTCTCCTTACATATGAGTTAGCATTCAGAGTGTGCTATAAAGTTTAACCAGAATTTTCTTCATATGCAATCCTGATAGAGGCTACTATGTTATTTTAGTTTATTTTCTGTGCTGCCAGAAAGTCTCGTTATTGGCATGATTTTAATCAAAGACATAATATGCCAGTTAAAAAGGCAAAGCTTCAAAGAGATGTTCTATTTTTCTTCTAAAATGATGTTATCTCATCACGACTGACAGCTGGTTGGGAAAAAAAAATCAATCACTCTTTCTTGCTGTGCTCGTTGGGTTCTTTTCTGTTTACTTTCAACAAATTCATTGTTATT
>NW_010260253.1:11807-12716 GCF_000690775.1 Eurypyga helias
GTGTTTGTAGAGGCCACCAGGTACCCAATGTCTTCAGCAGGCTGCTAAATAAGATTTGGGGGCACAGATCTCAGACTCTCGAGGTCTGCAAATCTGGGGCAGTCCCCTGCCAAAGTGCCCTGTAGCTGGAGATTTCCAAGTTATGCCACTCCAGCACATTGCTCTAGGGAGGACACTAAAACACAGGAGGTTTGTTCCAAAGACTAAAGAAACCAAGTTCTGAAATACAGAAATCCTCCACAAAACAAGGTTTTTTTCTCTGCATAGATCTGCTTAACTAGAGCAGTTTGTAAACTGTCAAATGCAGAGACCAGTTTCATTGATCAGCTTCATCTGTAGTCAGGTTTCATTTAAATTATGTAAGAGGGTCCAGAAGTCTCAGATTAGGAGCAGTCGTACAAACACAGGTAAAGTCCTGAACGTTATTTTTGAGCAGTGTCGGTATGGATCCTGGCAATACATGAAGCAATATAGTGAGTGCATACGTGTCTAGTTCAGTTAACATCTTCATTCCTGAAGACCTGAGCAGGAACAAGCCCCAGCCACAGTTGGAAACACTAAACCACCTGGCATAGAAAGGAGGAAAGAAAGGCAGAAGAAACTACCTGGCCTTTTTATACATAATTTATTTTCTTAATAAAGAGGGAAGCAGCAAACAAATGGTGGCCCATCTCCTCTCTATCTCTGCGCCCACCTGTGTGTATCTGCAGCAAACTACCCTGCTTCCCAGTGACAGATGGTCTCCAGGCTTCTCTTATCCTAACTGCAGAAAAGCTTACCTGATTATTTTAAGAGAAAATTTTGAAAAAGGAACTCTGCTGATCTTATCTGCATCTTGCCTGCTTAATTCCAAACCCAAGGTAAACATATCTTGGGTTTTAATTAATAGAATCATCGAATGGTTTGGGT
>NW_010260254.1:0-2626 GCF_000690775.1 Eurypyga helias
TGGCCCCGGGGGGCGCTTGTCCCCAGGTCATCAGACCTTGACAGCACCGAACTGCTCTCCAACAAAGACAATGGGAGGTAAGAGGATGGTAAATTTCCGTTTTCATACGTGAAGTGAGGAGTAACAAATGATTGACCCCTCATTCTCCGTGGAGGTTTCTTCCGTGTTAGTGTTTGGTGTGTAAGACCCGGCCTGTTTCTGCAAAGGGGGGCTAGGTGAGCACCCAGCACCCACCTCCGCCCAGACGTGCCATAAACACGAATCTCTGCTCCGTGGGTGGGTCGGCTCACTGCACACCGGGTGAGGGACCACGATTTCGGACAACACGCCTAAATCGGTACATAGGGCAGTAAAAATTGCAACTTTTTGTTGTGAAAACGGCAGTTTTCTGGATTTGCCCACAATGACATCTCAACAGCAACATCACTCACGTCAGGATTTTTTTTTGCAGTAGATCATGGGAGGGCTCACCCTGTGCTTGCGGCATTTTCCCTGTGTGTTGCTCTCCCACAACGCGTGAGGTGCGTGCCAGAGCAAACTCTGGTCATTTCCCCAGTTGGGCTTTTTGTGCCTGCCTTGTTGCATCACTCCAGAAGGAGACGGGCCTGGCTGCTGCTGGGAGATCAGCCTTCTAAGCCGGCTGCTTCATGCCCCAGAGGTTTCCTTTCCTCATGTTCCTTATGCCAACATTTGCAAAACTTGAATGGGCTAACACATGCTGCTAGCTACGATGGCAACAATGCTTATGAAAGAGTATAATGGAGGCAATCTGGATGGGTATTCGTGCCAAAAATAATGCTCTTTCCGGGCTTGCCTGCGATGCAGCAGGGGAATTTAGTAGCGGTGTTAACCTCACACAGCAAAGATTGCCATCCCTTCTGCTCTTGTTACTTTCAGTAAGATGTCATCCTCATGTCACTGCAACTCAGCAGAGGTATTTAATACTTAAAAATTAAGGGTACGGTGTTAGACTCCTAAGGAGGGAGAACCCTCAATGGAAGAAGTCATTACTCCAGGGAATAAAGTCGGTCTTCATCCATAATGATCGAACACATGACTTACTCCTACATCTCGCTTTTGGTGCAGGTGTTGTCCCAAATGGGGGTCCCTCACCCGGTATGCAAAGAACCGACCCACACACACACGGAGCAGAGGTGTGTGTTTATGGCATGTCTGCGCAGGGGTGGGTGCTGGGCGGTAATTCCACAAAACTGGCACACCTTTAGAGAAATAAACCGGGTCTTACACACCAAATACAAACACGGAAGAAACCTCTACAGGGAATGATGAGTCAGTCATTTGTTACTCCTCACTTTACATATGAAAGCGGAAATTTACCATCCTCTTATCTCGAGACTCGCATTGTTTTTGTTGGAGAGCAGTTCGGTGCTGTCAAGGTCTGATGACCTGGGGACAAGCGCCCCCCGGGTCCATCCCTATCCTTCCCCCATTCATCACGTGTACAAGCCCACCTGGTTGGGAAACTGAGAGCTCTTGTGACTGTTAACCCTTTTTTTTGGACAACGCAGGGACCTGGGGTCAAAGCACTGGCAACATCGAGGCCAAGTCCACCACCTGCCTGGGCTCTGCTGTGTCCACAGGCTCCTGCCAAGGGTTGGGATGGGTTGCTATGCAGGAATATGTCACCCCAGCACCCCTTGGGCCACCAAAAACACCTCTGGGACAGAGGCTGCATGTGTCACTCTGTTACCTAAAAGCAAGAAAGCTCTGCGAACTAAATGATACTTTAGACATTGGTTTATTGGTTCAAATCAGTGCTCTTTTTGCCTCCGAGGTGGGGCTACTGAGTTCCCTTTTCAGATCAAACAGTTACATTTTCACAAATGACGGTCAATAAGGAATTCCTGAAAAGGAGAACTGCCTTCTAAAGGAGCACCGAGTCTCTTGGTGGCCTTAAAATCCAGGAAAATCATGTGCAGTCAAGCACCAAAAGGGGCTTGCTCCTCACTGCCATTCTTCAATCTTGTGGTTCATCTCCTTTCTGCAGCAGAGGAGCTGGCTCTGCTAGCGGTAACTTCTGTGTAGATTGCTGAATTGAACATGAACTTGCTTTTTGCAGTCGACTTCGCACAGCACTTGGAAGCAGTCGGGAAGACACAGTTTGAAAGCTATTACCTGTCATAATTACATAGCTTCTTTGTTCTCACTTCTGATCCCTCCTTTCTTTCCCCCAACTCCTTTGCATTTTTTCTTTGCTGTTCTCTTTTTGTCCCATGCTCTTCTGTGACAACAGGGCAAAGTAGCCCCAAAAAACAGCCCTCCTCCCATCTCTTTCTATTCCTTCTTCACTTCTTCATTGTTAGGAGCAGCCCCAGGCCAACTCTGTGTCTGCATTAGTTAATTAAAAAGAGGGTTTGAAAATGCTTCTCAAACCTCTGGCATGGTTGCTTGGCTATCCCAGCGTTGTGGGCAAGGGCTGTGATTACATCAGAGGCTTCTGGTTCGTATCATAAGCGCTGCCGAGGAGCTGAGCTAGCCTAGTGATGTCAGCAGCGCTTCAGCACAGAACTGTAATCTTAGAACTCGTTTTAGCTCCCTGCCTGTATTAGCGACCACACTGGAAGGGCAGCGAGCAGTGTGCTGAGAGTGGAAAATACAATGCGGA
>NW_010260255.1:0-1017 GCF_000690775.1 Eurypyga helias
TGGAGCACTGGCAGCTC
The DNA here is from genome assembly GCF_000690775.1 of Eurypyga helias. Taxonomy (NCBI): domain Eukaryota; kingdom Metazoa; phylum Chordata; class Aves; order Eurypygiformes; family Eurypygidae; genus Eurypyga; species Eurypyga helias. Next base: position 18 of record NW_010260255.1, read on the forward strand.
CCGTTATCCCACGGATCCACAGAGCATCGAGAGCTCCTGTTACCCCATGGAGCACACACAGCTCCGGGAGCTCCATTATCCCACAAATCCATGGAGCACCAGGAGCTCCGTTATCCCATGGAGCACAGAAAGCATCGGGAGCTCCCATTATCCTACACAACCATGGAGCACAGGGATCTCCCATTATCCCATGGAACACAGGGAGCTCCCATTACCCCACAGAGCACCAGGAGTTCCGTTATCCCACAGATCCATGGAGCACTGGCAGGTCCCATTATCCCACGGATCCACAGAGCACTGGGAGCTCCCATTACCCCACAGAGCACCAGGAGTTCCGTTATCCCACAGATCCATGGAGCACTGGCAGGTCCCATTATCCCACGGATCCACAGAGCACTGGGAGCTCCTGTTATCCCCCGGAGCACACGGAGCTCCCGTTATGCCACGGATCCGTGGAGCATCACGAGCTCTTGTTGCCCCAGAGCACTGGCAGCTCCATCATCCAATGGATCCACAGAGCACTGGGAGCTCCCATTACCCCCGGAGCACACGGATCTCCCGTTATCCCCCAGATCCGTGGAGCCCCACGAGCTCCTGGGAGCGCACGGCACAGCTCCCAGAGGGAGCAGGGAGGGAATCTCGGGCGGAGCACGGCCGCGGGCCCCGGAGGGCAGCACCCACGGGTGCCAAGGTCCCCGGGGGGCTCCTCGCCCACCTCCGGCGGGTGACGGGAATCGGGGGGCGGCAGACGTTGGGGGTGTCGTTGGGAAGCACCCGCTCGGAGCGCGTTGCCGGAGGAGGGGGTGTGTCCGACTGCTCCGCCGAAAACCCCGGACCGTGCAGCGGGAGCGCTCCCCCGATTCCCCAGACGGCATTCCCAGGGAAGGAGACTTCACGGAAGCAGCACCGCCCGCTCCCCGCAGCCCAGAACGTTCCGCCCGTTGTTGGAGAGGGACACGGATGCTACGGATCTCGGGGACACTCTCAGCCCACGGGATCC
>NW_010260256.1:0-7061 GCF_000690775.1 Eurypyga helias
GGGAGGGACCCCACACTGGAGCGGGCAGAGCATGAGGAGTGTCCCCCTACCGAGAGGGAAGGAGCGGCAGAGATACCGTGTGATGGATTGACTGGGAACCGCCACTGCCTGTCATCCTGCACTGCTGGCAGGGAGGAGGCAGAGAAAATGGAAGCCAAGCTGAGCCCAGAAAGAAGGGAGGGGTGGGGGGAGGTGGTTTTGTTTTGTGTTGTCTCTCATCGTCTTGCTCAGAGGGGATTGGTAACAAATGAAATTGATGTTTCTTCCCCAAGTCGAGTCTCTTTTTCCCATGACTATCACTGGTGAGTGATCCCTCCCTGTCCTTGCCTCGATCCATGAGCCTGTCCTGATATTTTCTCCTTCCCATCCCACTGGGGAGAGGAGTGAAAAAGCAGCCCCATGGTCTTCTGGTGCCAGCTGAGCTTAAACCGCTACAGTGAACAACCACTTACTATTAATCCGACTTTCTCTCCTTTTTGCTGAAAATCTACGTTAAAAGTAACTTCTGAGTAAAGTAACGTTACTGGGGAAGCAAACCCACATCCTTCTAAATCAACTACACCAACTACATCAATTACCATTTGTTCTGGAAGGAGCTACACTGCTTCCACCTTCTCTGCTACTTTCTCCCTTGACAGTGAGGCTGTCAGCAGCCACAAAAGCTGCTGGGAAGAAACTGAGGAAAGAAAGTACAAGGACAGACAAGACCGCTTACTTCGCTAATGGCTTGTTTCTCAGAGGTAGGTGCAGAAATGGCAGAATTGCAGCAGCATCACTATTCTGCTGCTGGGATCAATCCAAATCTCTACCCCCTTCAAAGCATAAATGCCTACCCGCTAGCCTGAGATTTGCTCAGGGCCATGTTTAGAGCAGTTCATATAGGACAGCATTAGCAACACCAGCGACATATTTCTCACAAGCTGTTAACTACTGATTAAAGTAATGATGTACTAATCCACAAAATCCAGAAAAAAAGTAAACAATTCATTACTTCAAGTTCAACTTCAGGATCTCTCTCTTCTCCCTGTCGACTTCGAGTGCTCTAAAAGGTAAAGGAATTTCAAGTAATTTATTAAAAATTGCAAAGGGAAGCTACTGATAAAAATCCTTTTACCCTGTCAAGAACATCCATCTGTTAAATAACTTTAAAAGCAGTTATCAAGTTCAAAACCTCTTAAGATATAATCTAGGTACTTGAATGATCCAGGACTCTCCTATAGCAATAAGACCTATCTCGGTCCACTCTGCAAACAGGCAAGGAAATCGTATGAACATTTTATATTGTAAATTGTGGTAATGGAAGATTAAGTGACTTCTTTAACATCACACAATATACCTGCATAAAGGTCAGAATTTAAATACATACTTTCTGTGTCCCGACCCAGTGTTATTCGTCTTCTACACCATGATTCCCCCTATTACTAGTGAAGTAACTAATACAGAGTTTACAAAAGTCTAAATACTTCAGCATCTTTACCTGGAAGGCAAAGTACCAGCATGTTACACAAACTATTGCGGCAGTTCTTCAAAACCTTCATTTCACGACACAAACCTGCCACATCCTTCATAACCCAACTTCTCCCCAATACATATGTTAAGTACACTTGAAGTAAAATTGACAAGGCAAACATGAGAAACATACCTTCACTCGTCTTTGCATGTCATCTTCTACATCTTTCAGCATACCTGGAAAAGTCAGAGTATACTTAAAACCTGAGAAGCGTTCCTAGGTACACGTACACCACACAGAGGAAAAAGGTTTTCAGTGGAAATCAAGTTTTGAAGTGCTTTTCATAGCCATTAGCTAAAGACTAAACAAAAAAAATATTCTTTTGAGGGATGGTGGGGATGTCTTGCAGCTACTGATATATCAGAGTATAGACCAACTGATGTAAAGCTGAAGTGTTCACAAGTTTTCTAAATATGAATCAATGGGAAGTTCAAGTATGTATTAAAAATGGTCATTAGAAGACTTACATACTTATGCAGGTACCTAGTAACATATGCATTCACAGCTTTAGAACTAGGGTTTAGATCACAAGAAATAGATCACAGAGAAGCAGAATTCAAGCAGTGCACCTTCCAGAGGTCTGTATCTGTCCCAGTCCTGAATGAGCTCATGCCCAGCCACCTGGCTGGCACATCCAAAAGCACATCCTGTTTCTCAGGCTTTTAACAAATACAAAGCTGAACCTTCTCTTCAAGGAAAAATAATTTGATCTCTCTTTTTATCGAGCCACCGATTTTTGTAAGACTAATTAAAAAACTTAACATCTGGGATTCCTACCAATTCATTAGGTTTGGTTGAGAGTAACCAAGATGCTCAAAAGAGAAAAAGACTGATGGCCAGATACACAGACAGCACGAACTGTACCTGTAACTCTAAGATCTGTCACACTGTTGGCCATTTTAAATCCATAAGTCATTGACTGAAAATCTTCCTAAAAAACAAAAATTAAAAAAGCAATATGTAGTGAAATACAAACTGCAGGACTTATATTTTCAAGCTGTGCTCTGGGGGTTTTCTTTTTGGATTTATTTTGCGGGGGAGGGAGGGTGCTTCTTGGTGCATTTTGTTGGGGTAGCTTTTGTTTGTTTGTTTTGGGGTGCTTTTGTTTATCTATGCCAAGTATCAAAGTCCCGTTTGATTCTGCACAACTGAATACACCCATGGTTTGGGTGACTTTCCTGTTCAAATCCAGCTTGGGATAAATATTTTCTCCATAAATTCTTAATGGGAGTATGGCCTTCATATTTTCCTGCAGTGCCACCCTATCAAAATGTTCCAAGAACCATGGACGCAAAGTACTATTTAATCAATTTTAGATATATTCAGTAAGAAGTGAATTGTCCTAGCTCAGAGGAAACAAAAATTGCTCTGAGCACTCTGATTCCACTGCTAGATGGATTTTCCAGACTAAAGACAACCATGGTTACCTAAAGTAGAAAAATAAAAAATTAAACAGGAAGAAAAACACAAAACTGCTTTCACATGGTTAGCCACAAGACTTGCATTGCTTCTGGAGTAAAATGCTTAAGTGACTCCATTACTCAAGCAAAACTAGAGAAAATACCACCCAACACCTTCATTGAAGAAAACTGCATTTTAATAAGATCAAGTCTAATACTTCTAGGAGGATAGATTACTGCTCCTGCATTATCCTCAAAACAAACAGGAACAAGTTTCTCTAATACACTGTTTCACTTGCGTTAGGGAGCCTACATACAATGTTACATATTAACCAAAGCAAATACTGAAACACATACCTCCTCAAAAACAGCTGCTTTGTTAACCTTTTCTCTGGCAATATCACAGATTTTTAGGATCCCTAGAGCAAAAGCCTTCATCGCAGGATCTTCTATGAAGTCCGGATTATGAATATAAAGGCAAGTGAATACCGTCTGTGCCAAGGAATGTCCCTCTAGCCATGTTATCTAGGGAAAAGAAAATTAAATGTTTTACTCATGGGAGCCAAGTTCTTGGTTCTGTATCTCTATTTTCTTTTTCCCTATCTTACTGTGCTGCAGTGAGTCATTAAGGAAGTCCTATCCTGACAACCTTCCATCTAGCAAAACAGGACAAGAGAAGGTCTCTCAGCCTTTAAACCTTGTCCATCCGGTGGCTGGGGCACACAGTAAGTTTCTAAACCCCATAACGCTATCAAATTCTTGTGTTAGATAAACCTCTTCCACAAAGTTCATATCTAATCTCTGTGATTTAAGATATGGCATTAAGCTGACAGACCACCGGATTTAGAAGCTTCCTCTACATAAATACTGAATGCAAAACACAAGTGGCTACGGAACATCCCAGTGATATTCTCCATGTTCTCTTCTACAACTTGCAGTTTCTTTTCACAGTCCCTTCTCTCTACTACTTGTATGCTGCTTTAAGCTACAGGGAAAGCTTCAGTAACTTAAGTAATTATTTCTATCTTGAAACAGCATAAAAAACAGTAGGATCAGATTTTTAATACGACCACTGTGCCTTTCCAAAAAGAGGTCAGTATTTGTGGCAGGGCGAGGACAGACAAATTATGTTACACCGTATCAAATATACGGTGACCTTTACATGTCTTTCTGGACTAATGTAAAACGTTGCTTTAAAAAACAAAGTAATTTTATTGATGTAATATTAAAGAGTAACTGAAAATATTTTGTATCATTTACTGAGGAAATTAAGACAATTAACAAATAACTGAGAATTCACTTATTTTATTTTCTACATGGATTTAGGTATTTTCTTTCTTCAATAAGTCCCTGTAAGCTCAGTCTATACTGGCTGTACAGTAACGCGCAAGAGTGCCGTAGGTTACTGCACACTCATTTTCCAACACAGTCAAACACCCATATACAGAAGGTAGTTAGATACTGTACATTTAAAACCCATGAATTATAACACCTTTTTACATTATTCAAAAATCATACCAGATCTCTTCCATAATGATATCTTACAATAAAAAAAAATCCCCAAATCAAAATTGTGTCTCTTATACTAGCCAATGCAAATATCTAAATGGAAATTAAAATACAAATATGTATTTTCTGCTTGGTGAATCTTCTTCCTTGAGTTCTACTGTTTTTTGCTTTTAAGACTGGACTAAAAGATTATGTTTTAAAAGCAAAAAACATCTAAAATTAAGAGCAGAGAAATGCTTACCAAACAACAGAAACATGTATCCATTATTCCTACCAGCTCAGGTGAAGTGAGATCCTTTATTTTAATGGTGCCATCCTTAGGAAACAAACAAAGAAAAAAAACCCATGACTATGGATGCCTATAGGCGGAATACAACGTATTATTTGTACAGCCAAAAAACGACATTACAGTTTGGTTAAGACTTCAGAGTATTTGTATACCACAAGCTTCACTGATCAGCTTCATAATGTCCTTCCAATTCTGAAAACAAAACCTGCTTTCCCATCGAGTTGAACACTGACCAAAGCTACTCAAAGAGAAAGCTAAAAATTTCTGATTGATGAGTAGCTAATAAAAGTTTAAACCCAGTCAACACCCAAATCACTAAACAATATGCACAATAATAATAAAGATTGAACAAGGAAAAATACGCAGGACTCATTCTTTGAACACTGCTTTTTACTGGGCTAGTTTTAGTCAGGGCAGAGTTAATTTTCTTCACAGTAGCTAGTATGAGGCTGTGTTTTGGATCTGTGCTTTTTAGTTGGTGCTAAGGAGTGTCTGTACCAATTCAAGGACTTTTTCAGCTTCTGAATTTGCACCCATGTTGCCAACTTTCTCACTACAAGCAGCAGGAGCAGGGGGGACAGACAGTTAAGCCAAACTGACCAAAGGGGTATTTCATTCCATAGAATGACATGCTCAGTTTATCAGCTGGGGTGGGCTGGGGGGCCATAGTCTGCCCCTTTGCTAGATTGCTTGCTTGTTAGCTAGCGTGTTCATTTAGCTCACCCGTTCGTTAGTGAGCCCACCGGTTTTCCCGGTTGTGCTGTTGCTCGTGAAGCTCGTTCAGACTCGGCTGCGATCACTCTCGGGCTGTGGTCTGGCTCTGACTCTCACTACTCAGGACCTGGCTGTGTATCTGTCGGTGAGCAGTGACCAACTGTATCATTTGTTTTATCTTCATTACATGTTATTCGTAATATTGTTAATATTATTAGTATCACTATAATATGCAGTTATTAAATTGTTCTTATCTTAATCCACGAGGTACCTTGCCTTTTCCTCTAATTCTTCTCCTCCACTAAAAGGGGGGGAGGTGAGGGAGCAGATGTGTGGTACTTAACTGCTAAACGTGGTTAAACCATGACATTTACACTGCAGATACTTGTAGAGTTTTACTGCCTTCAAGGTCAGGATCAAGGCGGCAGCAATCCTACTCCTTTCATTCAATTTGCCCAATGTATGCAATTGGGCATACATTCTACATGACTCAGACGTCCAATATTTTGCAGAGTTCTCTTAGTCCAGTCAAAACAATGTCTATGGTATATAAAAACAAAAAAACCCCACTTTTTCCTCTGCGAGTGCATCACTTCTTATAAAATAACAGTTTTTAAACCTCCCTCCACCAATTTACCTTGACCACGCATCAGAAGTTAACCATTATTGTCAATGTTCTTGAACTAGCCAGAATCTGTTCAAAGCCAATGAACCAATAGTCCCAAAGCGTTAATTCCCAGCTTCTGTAAAGCAGCTGGTTTCCATTCTGCTTAGAGGGACTAACCAATACATCTTTATACAAAGACACATCTTGGGGAAGCACAGGGCAGCCTGCAAAACCACTTCTGAAACTTATTTATTTGAGGTACCGACACCCAACAATTTCACAGTACGTTTCACTGGAACAGCTGGCATCACTGGAATAACGTCAGTAACAAAAAAGGTAAATATTACAAGCTATTTCTTACTTATCTGAAATAAAAAAGGCAATTTTCCTAAAGACAGAAGACTTTTAATTATGTTGAATCACGATTAACTGCAATTTGGTAGAACTGTATCATATTCTTAAGGACAGTGTGGCAAAACCAGGAAAGTCGCACAAACCTTAATAGCTTGCTCGAAGTTAAGAACCTTTCTATTAACTTGGTTTCCGATCATACCAGCATCCATCTTGGGATCCATCATTTCAATGGCAGACATGGCTTCGAAAAGACCAAAACTAAGAATGCCAATAAAAAAATGTTCTGAATTTTAATTATTTTATACAAAACAGTCTTCACAAACCAGTATAAAAGAATATACAATGACAAACTGAGTACACCGTATTCTGACTACAGACAACCAGGTACGTCATGTGAACATTACTACTGATCTTGAGAGATGATGGTTTTCAGGGATTTGAGGATCTCTCAACAAGTAAGCAGTGAAAAGAGAGGTCTTGAAGTAAAACTCTCAGCCTTTTTAAAAGCTGAAGTATACTCCTGAGCTAAATAACCCATTACTACAGCTATGCACGCTTGTTACTACACACCTTAAAATGAGATCACATCTTTAAAGATCACATCGTATAATAAACTGATAGAATCATAGAACAGTTTGGGTTGGAAGGGACCTTAAAGATCATCTAGTTCCAACCCCC
>NW_010260256.1:7316-7875 GCF_000690775.1 Eurypyga helias
CGTCAGGCACTGAAAAGTTGCTGTAAGGTCTCCCTGAAGCCTCCTTCAGCCTCCCCAACTCCCTCAGCCTACGCCCATAGGAAGGGTGCTCCAGCCCTCTGATTAGCTCTGTGGCCCTCCTCTCAACTCTTTCCAACAGGTCCATGACACTAACTGAACGAGCTGTTCTTTATCATGCTACATCCAAAAACCCAGGGAAGATATGTCCCCCCACAAACAATTGACAATATACATGTCACAAACTGACAATATGTGCAGGTCTCGCCTGGGTAAAGCTGATTTTCTCATGTAGCTAAACAATTTACTTTCATCTTTAAAACACTTTCATCTCACATTCTTCAATGATTTCAGCAAGATTTTAGCACCTTTTTTTTTTAATTTGTTTTTTCTTAATGTGTAGAGCTCTCGGTTTCCGTTTTAGCATGCAATTTAAGAGTTATATTAAAGCAAATGGATTGTTTATCCTAAACTTGTTCGTGACATTTGAGGCAACCAAAGTTAAAAGCTTAACGTCCTCGTGGCACTTTTTTTTTTTTATAAAAGCACATCCACATAAAAC
>NW_010260256.1:7920-10633 GCF_000690775.1 Eurypyga helias
CTACAACCTTCTAATCTAGGCTGATTAACTGAAAACGTGATGTTGTACTGGCACCGTAAGGAATCTTCAGCATTCCTACAGATGCATCATATACATAGTGTTGAGGACAAACGATATTCTGAATACTTCAACTATTTTCTCAAAAGTTTAAAAAAGCTTAGTTGGTAATTGTGCTGGTTTTTCTTCATAGTTCTGATGGCTGGCTGAAGGAGTATTTAATTCCATGGTATGAATATTCCATGAATAGGTGGGAAGTTGCCTCGGGGTGGGGAGGGGGGAAGTGTCGTTTTCTTGCTAACTCCTTAAAGCAGTTGTTAGTGGCCTGGGGGTGGGTTCATTTGTTATAGAGCTGGTGGCTCGGTGGGTGTTTCCCAGTTGTGGTGTTGCCCCTCGGCTCTGGGGCTCTCTGCCTCCGACTCTCACTACTCAGGACCTGGCTGTGTGTTGGTCAGTGCACTGTGGGCCATTATATCACATGTTCTATTGTTTTAATTACTTATTAGTAGTAGTGCTGTTAGTATTATTAGCATCACTACACCACTCATTTATATTCAATTATTAAATAATTCATATCTCACTTTTACAAGTTTCCTTGTCTCTTCCTCTGACTCTCCTCCTCCACTGAGAGGGGGGGGGAGGTGAGCAAGCGGCTGCGTGGTACTTTACTGCTAGCTGAGGTTAAACCATGACGGAAACGTTTACTAATCAGCAAGTCATACAGGAACATATGTGCACCAATCCTACGTACAAAACGGAACTACCTTGCAGGCATACTTACAGCTTGTCATGAAGCAGTTCTCCTAACTTCAGTTCTACGAAGAAACAGAACAGGACAAATAATTACAATCATCCTTCTAGCACAACTTTTCCATGAGAGTCTTGTCACTCAAACTGTCTGATGCCAAGAGAGAATACGGTGTGGCAAGCAGACCAGACATTTCTACTCCACCTTCATTTGCTTTTACTTACAAAGCACTTTCAAGACTGAAAGGCTAAAAAAGACCAGTTGCTCAGTCTTCCGTTATCCCCTTCTGTTATTTCAACAGTTAAAGGGATTTTAGAATTACTAAACAGTAGCACCTGAATAGCCTGGAACACAGGACAGCAGTTTTCTGTGCTCCTTTATGCAGATGTCTAATTTTTTTTTCCAGGGCAGTGTACCAAAAGGCCTGCTTTTCCTCATTACTTTCAAGGAAGCGTTTAGATGTATCTGATGGGTACACAAACACTGTATCACTAATATATGCAAATTATTTGATGGCATAAGGAAATGTTGGTTATCATTATGTAATACTGTGTCAGGTTAAGTTGCCGTTTTATATTTAGTCTTCCTTAATGTCACAAAATCAGGCGAAAAAAAAAAATCGCTGCCGTGGCCAACTAGCACTAATATCTAATGACAACAAAGGCACTGTTTAAATGGAAGCAACTGCTTCCCTACGACTGGGATGCATTGCATCTCCCCAGCAGCTCAGCCTTGTTTCAAAGATGAAAAACTGACCGATAAAATGAATGAATCCTTGCTCGCTGTAGATCAAAACACGAACAGGAAAAAAAAACAACCAGAGTGTTGATTCTGCATGGAAGAATGAGGTTTCAATTTGGCAGAAGCGTTAGGAAAAAAAAATTTTTGCAAAGGAAAAAAAAGCAGGGCACAAAAGCAAGCCAGAAGAAAAAACATGACTTATAAAAGATGTCATCTCAAAGAGGAAGCAAGGTGAGGTTCTTCTGATATTTCCAGCCTCACAGTTAAACACAGGGAAAGACAGAATCAATGTACTCCATTCACCTGGAGCTTGACACTGCGTCAAACTATTGCTCAAAACACCTCAAAGAACCGTGCCTAGTTCTGCAAACTGCAAATTTTCTCAGAACACAAGCAGGGCAACTCACCTCTACAAGCTTCTTCAAAATCCTGGGTTATATCTATCCAGCTTGTATTACTCTTTTCCATCTTGTCAGGCATACCGAGTTCCCAGCCTGAATCATCATCTTCTACGGAGGCTTTCATAACCATGGTACCGCACCGTTAGAGCTGTACCAGAGACACCGCACGTGACACACGAATTAGAAAAAGTGCTTCACAGGAGGAAATTTTTTTTTTTCTCTTTCAAGAATCAAGTGAGAAAGGGGGACTAACTAACCTGATGTCATTGAAACAGATATCATTACATAAAACCAGCCCAAAAAAACTTTTAAGACCAATTCTTTCAAAACAAAAATTTTTTATTCACCATTTCTCTACAACTAGTTTGTAGGCCATGAAGCTACAGACACTAAACCTTAGGAGTAGAGAGAGATTAATAAACTGTGGAGTCAAACTGGAGATAAAATAGGAACCAGCATCAAAAAAATCCACTCTTTCAACAGACAAAGGTATCACAAATTTTTGTTGTTGTGAATTTCTAATAGTGTAAAACATCAACAAAATGCCCCCCCACCGCTCCTGTGAACGGAATTTAAAAGAGGGAGCCGTAAAACCGACCACACAAGGAGTTTTTTATTCGTATAAAACGCATCTAAACAAACCGGCGAAAATACGCGTGTTTCCTGTGATTTCTTCCGCAGAAAGTAACAATGGGACCGCGGCGGCTTCAGAGCGGGATGTGGCGTGTACACTGCACCATCTAGCTACGGTGAAGGGGTTTCGTGCCTTCTCGATCTCACGGTATGCCCTGAGGAAGGCCGCGGTCTGCCCGGGACAGCCGCGAGG
>NW_010260257.1:0-10341 GCF_000690775.1 Eurypyga helias
CTGAGGGGAGATCTGATCACACTCTACAGCCCCCTGAAAGGAAGTTTTAGGGAGGCAGGTGCTGGGCTGGTCCCCTGGGGAACAAGGAATGGACACAAAAGTTGCAGCCGGAGAGGTTTAGATTGGGTATTAGGAAAAACTTCTTCACTGAGAGAGTGGTCAGGCACTGGAACAGGCTGCTCAGGGAAGTGGTGGAGTCACCATCCCTGGAGGTGTTCAAGGAATGTGTAGACATGGTGCTTGAGGACATGGTATAGTGGGTACGGTAGTGTTGGGTTGATGGTTGAACTGGATGATCTTACAGGGCTTTTCCAACCTTAGTGATTCTGTGTGATTATATTTCAGTTGTTTCTTTTCAACTGGATGGAGGAGGCAGATGTTGTCCCTCACCATCGCTGAGTTTTCCCTCCGCTGTGGGATCTAATGTCCTCAGGTGCCTCATACCCACAGACACCAATGTCAAGACCTTGCCATTACACCTTTTGGGTGAAGCCCTTTAATTACTCTTCACGCTAATCCTGTCAGTGGGTCACTTTTTGGTTTGGAGATGGTGGTTTGGGGCTGTCAGGTCCCACCATGTCACTCCTCAGCTTCACAGCCCCACCACACGTGATGCCACGTGTCACACGTACGGCCAGGACAGCACCAGGTTTGTTTTGGAGCAGCCTCCTGCACTCAGGTGGAAGTTACAACTTCCAGGATTAGGATTAGGCCTGTGCTGTGAGGAACACGAGTCTGAAAAATGGTAGAGGTCGTTTAGTGTAACAGGGAAAATCCTTTGACAGTGAAGAGACTTGAGGACACAAAAAGGAGCCTGATTTAAGACACTGTAAAAGAAAATTGACTTTGATGCCGGAACACTTTTAGGGCTTGTTTCAACTTTGCATCAGAAAAAGGGCTGATTTGTTACATTTCTCTCCTTTCTAATTTCAGCAATTCCTCCAGAGCTAAGAAAAAGACGACTTGTGAATCTGCAGCTGCAGTTTTTTGTACGTGGTGGAACCACAGCAAGAAAAATAATATTTTTAAGAGCCAGTATGAGCCAAATTGAAGGGAAGTTTGGGGGATCTTCTGGGGAAGCAGAACCTTTCAAGGTCACCTGTATGTAGGCAAGTATATAAATCATTATGTAGCAGGCTAGGATTGCCTAGGTAGTAGAAGCACTAACTTTGGGAACAGATGTAGCAAAATAGGCAAAAATGAAGAAAAAGTATTTAACTGCAAGTTGTTTATTTGGAAAAAAAAAAAAACAAGGAGGGGAAGGATGAAAAGGATGGCAAAAAGGATTTAGAAACAAAAGTAATGGTTACTGAGTGGTGTAGGAGGTAGAATGAGGAGCAACAACTCTTACTCAGTCATAGAATGAATCACAGACTGGTTTGGGTTGGAAGGGACCTTAAAGACCCTCTAGTTCCAAGCCCCCTGCCATGGGCAGGGACACCTTCCATAGCCCAGGTTGCTCCAAGCCTCATCCAGCCTGGCCTTGGACACTTCCAGGGATGGGGCATCCACAGCTTCTCTGGGCAACCTGTCCCAGTGCCTCACCACCCTCTCTGGGAAGAACTTCTTCCTGATATCTAATCTAAATCCCCCACTTAAACCCCGTTACCCCTTGTCCTGTCACTACAGGCTGTATGGCTGTGTATACACTACCACAAGTGCTGAACTGTAACTCAGTAATTGTGTGTAACTAATTGGAGTGTGAAGGACAGAGTTGTAAATAACAGCGGTCTATTATTAGAAGTTTATTAGCTCACAAATTAGCTCTTTGATTTATTAGATGATTAGTAGCGTGTTATTAGTCAATAAACAGCCCGGTCTCTTTTATCAGTCACATCCTGAGTCTGCAGCCTGAGAGGAGCTGGACTGACAACAAATCCTGCAGCTCCATCATTTGTCAGGGCAGACCGATCTTCTTTGCTCGCTCCCTTCAGTCTGTTGAGAAGTTTGGGCAGTTTTGAACTGGCATCACATCTCCCACCTTCGAAATGTATTTTTTTGAGTGCTCCAGAAAGCTGCTGCAAAGGCTCCCTTTTCACAAGTACTCTTAAGGGAATTAACATGCAGTTTTGACAACAGTCCCCCACAACATCCTTCTCTCTAAAGGGGAGAGATGTGGGTTTATATAGGTGGACCGTTTGGCGGAGCAGGAATTGGTTGGATGTTGACATCCAGAGGGTAGTGGTCAACATTTCAATTTCAGCTGATGGAGATCAGTGACGAGTGGTGTCCTTCAGGGGTCCATACTGTGACCAGGACTGTTTAATGTCTTCATCGATGACAGAGACAGCGGGATTGAGCGCACCCTCAGGAACTCTGCAAATGACACCAAGCTGAGTGGTGCAGCAGTGGATGAAAAGCTGGATGTGAGCTGGCAGTGTGCACTGGCAGCCTAGAAAGCCAACCGTATCCTGGGCTGTATCAGAAGTGTGGGCAGCAGGTCGAGAGAGGGGATTCTCCCTCTGCTCTCACGAGACCCCACCTGCAGTTCTGCGTCCAGCTGTGGAGCCTTCAACATGAGAAGGGCATAGACCGGTTGGAACGAGTCCAGAGGAGGCCACGAAGATGATCAGAGGGCTGGAGCACCTCTCCTGAGAGGAGCTGAGAGATGTGGTTGTTCAGTCTGGAGAAGAGAAGGCTCTGGGGAGACCTTATCGCACCTTCCAGTACCTGAAGGGGCCTAGAGGAAAGCTGCGGGGGGACTTTTTACAAGGGCCTGTAGTGACAGGACAAGGGCTAACGGGTTTAAACTGAAAGTGGGGAGATTTAGATTAGATATAATAAATTCTTCACAGTGAGAGCTGAGAGATGTGGTTGTTCAGTCTGGAGAAGAGAAGGCTCTGGGGAGACCTTATCGCACCTTCCAGTACCTGAAGGGGCCTAGAGGAAAGCTGCGGGGGGACTTTTTACAAGGGCCTGTAGTGACAGGACAAGGGCTAACGGGTTTAAACTGAAAGTGGGGAGATTTAGATTAGATATAATAAATTCTTCACAGTGAGGGTGGTGAAACCCTGGCACAGGTTGCCCAGGGAGGTGGTAGACGCCCAAATCTCTGGAAGTGTTCAAGGCCAGGCTGGATGAAGCTTTGGGCAACTAGTGGAAGGTGTCCCTGCCTATGGCAGGGGGGTTGGAACTAGATGAACTTTAAAGGTCCCTTTCAACCCAAAATATTCTATGATTGCACAAGATACAACATACAGAACAAACCAACACTTCCAAACACAAGGCTGTACAGCACAGCCTTTCAAAGATTAGGGTAGAAAGCATACCCAAGCCAAACCCAGATGTTCAGACACCAAAAGCATTTGCTCTATTGACAACCAACAGCATTTGTTTCACATGGTGGTTTATTTTAAGAATTCACGGATTTCTGGAGCTTTGCCACTTCTTCACAAAATAACAGAGCAGTCTTGTTAACACAGACAGGTTAAACCATATACTCAGAAGAGCTCTTCTTCACCTGAAAGGAAAATTGAAGCAAATTAAACCCCATTTATTTGTTTAAAGCTTTTGTCTCCTCCAATTTCAACACTTCAACTCACTAATATTCTTTACCCAACCCCCAAGCTCCTTATCAAATCTAATTTTCCATGAAGTTTTCAATTTTGAATATGCTTGTTTTGCTACAGCAACCTCAAGGTACAACATCTTAGAGACGGACGTTTCGGTCACTGTGTTAAGGTCAGGGCACTATGAAAAAAAATTAAAACAGTAATTGCAAACAAATCCGACAACCCGGAAAAAAAAACCCCACAGACAACTGTCAAATGTGGATGTTTGCTATCATGGACATATTTTGCTTAATTACTGACTCTTAATGTTTTGTTCAGACAGATTCAAACTACCAATGGGCAGCTTCCCAGCTCTTTGGGAAGAGAGTGTGTCTGACCAACACCACTGAATTCCAACTTCTCATTCGACTTCAAGATTTTCTGTGTTAATTCACTTTAAAACACAGTCTAATTTCATAACTTTACCTCTTGGATTTGGCTGAACTGCTTTTTCCGATTAATTCCTGGTTACAGTATTATGAGAAAAAAAACAGAACAGGCAGGTTAGGAAGCAACTCATGCAAATTCAGGCAAAACTCGGCAGGGATTTATGACCACAAATGTATTGTGAGGAGCACAATACAGCAGGTAACCGCTCTGTGGTATGTATCCCAGGCACTGTGTAAACATACAGGGTATTTACACAGGTCTTTGCACCCGAGTGTAACACACATTTTTAGCTGTTAGGTGTAATATACATCAGCTACACGCAGTTACAAACTGCGGTCTAAGCCCACACATTTGTAACCCACAGCACACACCTTCACCAAATTTATTTCTCAGGGAAATATGCAAAATACTGAACTTAAAGTACCTATTCAGTATCGACAGACCCTGGAAACTCCCTCCTCCTTCCAGCCCCACCCCTAAACTCTCAGCTTCAGAACACCACCACAGGCTGATTTATCCAAAAGGGTTTCGGGCACCTGAACTGCCCCTCCATCCAACACTGCTGAGCTGTGTGGGCAGAGTGGGAGGAGCCCAGGTAGAAGGGAGGAGTGGGGAAAGCCACTGAATGCCAAAAAGGAGAAAAACCACTGCCTGTTCAGGCAAGGATGTGGGTTGAGGCTAAAAACCTATTTTACCAGCTTTTTAACTTTATCTGGCCAAAAAAGACTTGCCAAACTTCACACCTTGTTAGTAGAACTGCACAAGCTGAAAACAGGAGTCATGCCCGGGATGGTCTCCCCTTCAGTTTTAGGACCCACGTGCCCTCACCTTCCCATCAACCTGACACAAGCAGGATGCACAAGCAGTACAGGGCTTTGCAACCACTCTTGTTTCACAGGTACACAGGTACTCACAGAGCAGCAGCACCAGAGATGATCTCAATAAGCTCCTTGGTAATGACGGCTTGACGGGTACGGTTGAATGTCAAAGTCAATTTGTCAATCATCTCAGCTAGAAAAAAACGAAGATTGGAATTTAAACGTGCAATAAGTATTCAAACAGAGATAAAGCGAAGCTGTATGAACAGAATCCCAAAGTCTTACAGATCCATGCAAACAATCAACAGGCTTATTGGACTTTTTCGGTTTTTCTCCTACAGATAACACTACTAGCAGACAATCTAGAAACCTGGTAATTTGGCTGGAGGCATCAGAGTTAAACATCCGAAAAACAGGTGACAGACTATTAAATACCATGGTATGGCATCATTTACTGTAACATAGCACAAGCATGCACTATTTGCTTTTAAATTACAGCTCACTGTCAATTAACTACATCGGTATTTCCTTCAAGTTACTGCTGTTCTGGCACAGCGAGTCGGATTGGTTTATGAAGTGGTTTTGTTCATGGTTTTTTTTTTTACGTGCAGAAGTCATCATCTTTCTCTCAAGATAAGGCGGTCAGCAGACAGCCATACTTAACAGTTCCAGGTAGCCCCCAGCCTATCACAGCAGCTCCAGTCACCGGAATCCTTCACGCGACGCTACGACAGAACCTTCTTCGGAGCGAAGTCTTATCACCATGCCACAATAAAAGCTATTGGCTGCCTCCCCCTGATACCAACTGCAAACGCTCTGCACTGCACCCAGCTTGGACACCTTCCAAGGAGTACTTGAGTATTCTCAACTTGTTGCATGACAGGTGATAAAGTATTTAACTGCTGTTTGTTTCGCCACTTTTAAATTGGTGTGTTACTAATTACATTGGGCTCACAGGTACAGGTTTATAAAAATTTTGGAAATCCTCAGAGCAGTCAAGTCACATAAGAAGTGTGAAGAATTCCTGGCCATTACAAAATAAGAGTATGAAACACCAAACTAATCAAGGAATGTGTTACTTCACTTCCAGTTTACCTAGTCTCCTTTCTCATATATTTGACAGCAATCCCTCTTTCCAGGGACTAAATAAGGCTCACATGTTCAGAAAAGAATCTCAGTAGAACTGGCTCAAAAAAACCCAGACTCAAATTGGAATTGCAGGAGAAACCAGCTCATTTCCTAACATTCTGGAAGCAAAGAATTACACAAAGAGGTCAATACTTGCATGCTAAATTACTGAAGCCCTGGGAAACCCAGGGATTTGACTTACAAGCATTTTTGCTAGCGTTGTCCATAGCGGTCATCCTAGCACTCTGCTCGCTGGTGGTGGATTCTTTCAGGGAGTAATACAGGATATTTGCCAGTGTAAATTCCTGGTAGTTTCTCAGCACATCAGCATCAATATCATCATAGATGCTTAGGCTTTCTGTAAGACATGAAAGAGCAGACTTAGAGAAATGCAAGATACACTACTTCTGGCAAAACACTCTAATGCCACATGAAAGACTACTCAGCTGGCCCTGCTTAATGCAGTGTGGAGGGATCTTCCCTATGTACTACATGGGTTTCCACAACAAAATTTCAAGTAGCAGAGAGATTAAGATTTTATGTCTTTTCATTCAATTTAACACTAAGAAAGTCAGATGCTGACCAAGGCCAAATACATTATTGGTGTATTATGTTTAATCTTCCCATACAATGCTGCAGGAACATTCTGGGGTATTTTTAGTGTGAAGTCACTCAATGCCCAGGCTGTTTAGTGCTGAAAACACTCAAATGGACAGAGTTTTGCAATTCTTGCTTGAGAATGTCAAAGCAAAATTAGTACCACCTTTAAGCACAGGAACAGGTTGCCCAGAGAAGCTGTGGATGCCCCATCCCTGGAAGTGTTCAAGGCCAGGCTGGATGAGGCTTTGAGCAACCTGGTCTAGTGGAAGGTGTCCCTGCCCATGGCAGAGGGGTTGGAACTGAATGGTCTTTAAGGTCCCTTCCCCCCAAACCATTCTATGATCTTTCTTTTTAACCTCCCTGCCCACAGCACCCTGATAGGTCACCCTTGGACTGCCAAGATAAAAACAACCTGGTAAACACATGTATCTTAACTCAATATGATGTTTTAATACCATATTCGCGTGCTCAGAGTTCTTCTCCTGTGATTTATCACTTCACATAACTGGTGGTTTCTAGTTTACTACTTACCAGAACCAGCAACTGTTTCAAGAGAGAAGATTGGTTTTTCATCGGTCTTGTAGGAGATGACAGACCTGTATAAAAACAGCACAGCGCTAGTTGAACTGAAAAGCCTAAATTCAGTGTTTTAAATCAAATCAGAATAGACAACTTCTGGCCTTCCAATTCCGCAAAGTTTTGCGATAATCCTAATGAAGAGTTCTGAGATACCATGTGGATATAATGACATGCTGACTGTAAGTACATCAGCATCCACTGTACAAGGAAAAAAGGGAATTCCAGCCGTAGCTATTAGAAAAAAACAACCCTCACATCTCTTCACACACAACAAAATGCACTCACTCGCCAAGAAATAAATGTGCCAATTCAGTCAGTTTTCGTATGACTTCACTGCACCCATGTGCTGTCTGAAGCTTCCTACCCAGTATTTTTCCAGTGCAGTTTCAGTTTCATCTCACCTGAACCGATTGTAGATGACAGAGCCTTCATCAAATTCATACCCAGAGTTTAACAACTCGGAGGCAATGACTGAAGCATCTCCAAAGCTCGGAGGTCTCCGTCCCACTTCTTTGAATGTCAGCAGTAAGTAATTGCCATGTGTCCTGCAGAAACAACAGATCCGTGTTAAAACAAGTGGCTGCTCTAATGTACAACTACGTGGCCCTGGGAGGCAGTGAGTCCAGTAACCTACTGGTGCTCAGAACCCAGCATTTTACTGAATTAGGGTCTGAAAGAAACTGTACTTTTCTTTCTCCAGTTAAACGATTATGATAGCTTTGATGATAAATACACACTTGCATCAGCGCTAGTGTTGCTAGCTTTCAGACTTTTATTCCAAAAACATGATAGGGCTATGCAGCAGTTTCATGAGCATCCAGATGCTCAAAACCCCTTTTATTTGCAAATTATTTTAAAGGAACTTGAATTTAGTACAGTTCCACTAAATGCAATCACCTGTGAATACCACGCAGCTTTCTGAGAAGTCTTGAAATTTTTACTACAGAAAACAAAGCCACCAAACCAAACGTTTCTCCTTTTTACCTCTGAAGTAGGCCTCTGATCTTGTCACCTACTCCAACCACCATAACCTCTTTCAAGTTGGTAATTTCATTCTTCAAGGTTTTGGCAATAGATGTATGAATAGCACCACAGAGACCTCGATCAGAGGACACACCAATCAGGAGGTGCTTCTTCTTGTCCTCAGGTGCCTTTATTTCTGCTTTCTCATAGAGAGCTAAAAAAAAAAAAAGATGAATAGGTTTTCCAAGTGTGGCAGGAAGCAAATAGATCCAGTCAAAATACCTTTGCCTTATTCTAATTAAACCCATTTCTAAAGGGGTCGAAATATCAGCTAGATGAATTTTATCTCCCTTGCAATCATTCAAGTTTGTATGTGATCTGACCAGAGGCTACAAAACCAATTCAAAGCCAGTCACACCTCTGCATCGGATATCACACAATCAGTGCCATTACTTCGTTAAGTTCACTGTTCAGTGCCTCAGGACCGGGTGCAGCCCAAGAGTCCACAAGGAGGTTTGGCAGTAGCTGTGGATGCTACAGGGATACGACACAATTCCATTAACAGCTAGAAACAGGCCAACAATTCTGAGTTGTGGTGCTTTTTCAACTAACAAAACCAACCACAAAGTTAAAAAAGTTATCAGAAATTAAAATGAATTTCACATTAGAACCCTTAAAAATCACTTGCCATGAATTATTTATGAGGAATACTCAAGGTGATACTGGCCTAGAGATACAAATTCTTTTGGAAAAGATCTGCTAAGAGGTTTAAGAAGTCCAGGCATTTTATCATCACCATGAAACCCTTCCTCTTCTCTTCCCACATCAGACAGTGCCAGAGTCTTCTCTCACCCAGTGCTCCTGTGCCGTAGACTCTAGCAGGCTTCAGCTCCCTCTCAGCTCTTGCGTATTTTGCGGCAGAAACCATCTTCATGGACTTTGTAATTTTCTGAATGTTCTTGATGGACTTCAAGCGCCTGGTAACTGTAAGGTTAACAGTTGAAGGTCATGGGCTGTACTGGGTATAATGACATCAAAACCAAGCAATAAAATGCTAGCAACAGACACCCAAAAGTATCTTGCCATGTTCCTCAAAGAAGGAAAAATACATAAACAAACAATGGACAAAAAACCCCTCAAAGAATACGCCCTTAGAATTCAGAGTAAGAAAGCAGTAAGAGTAATCTGGCTAATCCAAAACGCACCTTTACATCAGGTATGTCTTTCCCTCCACACATAACATTTATTTAGTGTTTAAGCCAACGTAAGATCTATTTACTGTTCTTTCCTCCCACTTCCACCTGTTTCACATTTGAGGTATATTGTCATCTTTTCCTGGCTGACAAGGCGAAGAAACAAACAAAAAAGCTCATACTATAAAGAGACAGCAAAAACTTCCTCCTCTGTTTAGACTGTGGCAAAACAAGATTCATAAAAATACCGACGCAGAAAGAAAACAAAACAGGTGTCCTCTAGACAAGTGCAATTGCAGGGCAATAACCCTGTATAATAACCAGGAGGAATGGCTTAAAGAAGCATTATCAAAGTGAAACCATTCAGTTCACTTTTTTTCCCCCAATACCGGATAAATGCACAGGGAAATAAACACAAAAGAAAACAAATTAATTCTTAAAGGAGAGCAAAAATCCGGTTTAGCACTTACGATAAATACATTTTAAAAAATAACTTGAATTAGAACTACACTGGTTTGTTGAAATGACATCTAAATTAATGCTGAAAACATTTTAAGCAATACCTTAAACAAGAGAAGTAGTCCTTCAGGAAAGGCATCTTCCATCTTGTTTAAGATAAGAAGTGCTGGATTGCTCATGCATCAATGGTATGGTATATCACAATTAGTTTATCCAACAGAGGCTAACCAAAATTATACTTTAACATATGGTTTTCCTACAACACTTTCCCTCTCTCAAAAGCAAACAAAAGCAGTACTTACTGTCTTTTAGAGTTGCCATATTCCTGACTTGGCCCCTGAAAATGAATGCAGGAGAAATCAGGACAGTTCACTACTTCTCCAGCAAACCATCACCTGTCAAGGGCAGGCCCCTCTCACACGGAAGAAAATTTAATTGCTGTTTCTTAATAGGGACAAGCCACTCTAAACCATGCCTTGTATTCAGACCTTTCCCCCTTCTCCTGATCTCCTGTGTCACTACATGCCATTTCATGCATGATAACGGTGCAATGTAAACCAAGGCCAGACAGCACGGCATCAGGAGGGTTCAACTTCCAACCACAGCAACTGTTGTTTAAAAATGATTAAACAAAGGAGGAGGGCTGGAGCACCTCTCCTG